>NC_041388.1:663729201-663838788 GCF_002162155.2 Triticum dicoccoides | reverse complement strand
CCTTTTCTTTTTCTTTTAATTTAATTGGTTTTTGCTCTGTTTTTCTTTTTGGAGTGGTTCTGTGGCCTTGTCACCTGGGAAATCATCTTCATTTCCTCTCCCAAGTGGCTCATCATTCTCAAAACTTTGCCAAGATCATGTCACTTCACTCCATGACTAAACCCTAATTTCTTTTCTCAGGAATATTCATTTTCCTATTAAAGGAATAACCATGTCTGCTCTAGGTTGTGAAGCAACCTATATTTCTGCCCATCCAAAAATCCCCAAATAATTCCTATAAATTGTTTGGGTCATATCTTCCTCAAATATGGCAAAATATTTCATTAGCCATATTTCTCATCATGCTCAATAAAATCATTTCCTATTCTGTCCTAAATGGCACATTGTGAAGCAAGTGCCATTTATCTTTGCCCATTTGACCCCAAACTTTTTGGACATCTTTTTCCTGTCCAAATAGTTGACCTGTGCCAAAATTGAACTTTATTTGCCTAGCCAAACTTCCTCAGTGATTTTTCAAAGTTCCTGTCTGAGGGAACCCTTTGTGAAGGAAGTGATAGCTAGGGTTATCCAAATGAGTTGACATTTTGCATACTCCTTCATGTGCTCACATTAGCACACTACTCCAAATTTCAGCTCCATCCCTTGATCTATGTGAGCACAGGACCAGATCTTTGCTTATGGTAAAATTTTCAGGTTGTGAAGCAAGTGCATTTTATATTGCTTCAAAAATCCTGATAAATTACGAGATTGTTCTCCTACCCTAATGACTTCTCTCCACCAAATGTGGCACCATTTCACCTAGCCAATATTTCTCTAGAATTTTTGCAAGATTCTGGTCAGAGAAGATAGCTGTGAAGGAAGTACCATTTTGGTGAATCCAATTGGTATGAAATTTTTACAGCATCTTACTATGACCAAATCATTAGGCCTTGCCAAATTTTAGCTCAAGTTGATGCTTCATCAGAGTGCATCGTCCTAATCTAGTTTCTGGACCAGTTTATGTGGTTGTTAAGCAACTACATTAAATCTTTATCCTAATCCTTTCCAAGTTACTAGGGTGAAAGTCCTTCTTACCCTAAATCTACCAGACAACTCCATTGCTTCCAAACTCCTTCCTGTTGATCAGCAGTTCTGATCCAAGTTTACTTCAGTAAACTTCAGAGGTTAATTACCTTTTAACCAGGGCACTTTTAACCAAACTACCACCGCAGTTGTAACCCCCCAGACATCGTTTGGCTTAACTTGTGGCACTGTGAGAACCAGTGGACGCGATGATCATGAGCCCTGGCATGCCATGGACGCGAGCTGAATGGTTTCTTGCTCTGGCCCCTCCTCTGCTCGGCGTCTCAGCAAGCACGGGCATGTCCCCTAGTTTCCTCTCGTCATCGTCGTCCTCCTGGAGACACTTCCCCCTCCGTCAGCCCCTTCGTCAGCCCCTCCATCAGCTCTCGTTGCCGTGCTCCCACGAGAAACCTGTAGCCGACCGTCTCTATTCGCGCCATGGCTTCTTCCTCCTCTTGTCCCCGAGCTCTACTCGTCCCTGTGCACCGCTGTAGCTCGTCTGCACCTCCCCGTCGCCTTTCCCGAGCTCATGCGCGAGCACACGCGTCCGCGGAGACGCCAGCTTTGCCTCCTGGCCTCGCGCCTATATAAACCCACCCGAGCCTCCTCCGAGCACACCATCACCTCCACCGCACTCCTCTAGGCCCTCCCCACCTCTAGCCCGAGCTCCAGAGGCCCTCCTCGACCCCATGGCCGCAGTGCCTATCGCCGGAGCCCGGCTAAATTCGAGGCATGCCGAGCCCCTCCCCTCCTCATTCCACCACCAACCGCAGTCTTCACCACGCCCCTGGACTCTCCCCATAGCTCCACACCTCCTCTCCATGGCCGTGGTTCCTTGCCCATCTTCGCCGACTCTGCCGCAGCCAACTCTGCCGTAGCTCCCGCCCTCCCCGGCGTGCGCAGAGCCCCTGGGTGGATGCGGCCCTCCATCCCGATCTCGCCGGTAGCCCGAGCGCGGCGAACGGTGACCGGAGCTGGCCAGGCGAGCGTCGGCGTCGGCGACCTCTCTCTATCCCGCGGGCGATTGCTGGAGAGAAGAAGAAGAAGGCGTTGACCCAGCCCAGCAGGCCCCACCACCCATGGGACCCACCCGTCAGCCGCTCTAGGTGTTGACCCACGCGATGCTAACGTGGATAAGTGGTCACGTACCCGCTAGAATGCGTTTTCCAGGTTAGAAGGCGTGTTGCCGTGCTTCTTTAGAACAAAATACGTTTTCCTGATTCGAAAGCGAACTTTGCCTCTATTTCGGCTAAGAATACGTTTTCTGCTTGTAGAAGGCATATTCCAGTGAAAGGCGCTTTCAGTTTTTCTATCAAGGGCATGTCTGTGAGGATTTGATTACAAATAGGTCCCTGGCAGAAAAACTATCATATCTTTTTGATCCTAACTCCAAATGAGGTGATTCCAAAGCCCACTTCTTCGTTTCGCTGAGCCCGTTCTGTTGGTAACATTTTCATGACGTGTTGACACTGTGAAAATGACATTTTTGCCCTTGCACGTAAATAGCCCCTCTGAGAGAGAACTGTTTTCGGCAAATCTTTCTGCCAGCTTCTCGCACTTCTCCCCGGTGTATTCTTCCACCCAAGGCAAGCCACAACCACCATTTGCATGATAGCCATGCAGTAGTATTGGTTTTCAACTTGAATCTTAAATAATTGTATGATGGTTTTGCTACTGCTGTTGTAATTTCGGTCATGCTTGTGGATCGGTGATTATCGTCATGCTATGTTTCATGCACCTTGTTATCATGAACTACTTTTTCGTATTACTTTCATATTGCCATGCTTGATACTAGTACATGTTGGGTTGGTCATGTTCTTCGGTGCATGACTAACGTCGGTTACCAAGTACTGTTAGTATGCATTGTTCGTTTACTGCTAGTTGGTTAAGTGTTTACTCGGTAATGTTATTGATGAGTTCTTGCATGTTATTTATGGTTGATTATAATGGTCATGTTATGCTATGAGTAGTGTTGTACTTGTAATATTCATGCTCATCATTATGTCATGCTCAGTTGGATATGGTTCATTGTTGATATGGTGGATAGTTATGCTGCACCCTCATGCTTATGTTGATATCATGCTCATGCATTGTCCTTGCATCATGTTATTTTATCATGGCTCAACATATTTGCATTCAAGTTTAACCGGATTAAATTGAACTTGAACAACTGTTAGCTGAGTCATGGTGCCACCATATCGAACTAACCAGTGCAACCACGCTTACCTTTATGGGAAGGTCCTAACTGGGTCTATTGTCGTGCCTCTCGCCGGTGCCTCCAACTAGGGAAGGTTATGGGCAAGCGCTACCCTGATCAGGTGGGCGGACATAAGCCTTGTGTGCCTGTTGTTGTTGTTGTTGTTGTTGTTGTTGTTGTTATGGATCCAGTACCCGTGAGGGACGTTTGGCCACGACGGTGGTCGTTGTTTCTTTGGTAGACACGAGGCCACCCAGGACTAGTCCAGATGGGAATGGGTCGGAGTGGCCGGGAGAGTGTCATGGTAGTAGATCGGTTTTGTCGGAATGTCGTTGGTCCACCCGAATGGGAGTGCGAGGCCATGGGTTCCGTAGTGTGGGTACAGTGTACTAACCTCTACAGAGTGTATATTAAATCTATCGATAGCCGTGCCCGCGGATAAGGGCCCAGTTCGTAGTTGGTCACACTATGAGTCAACAGTGATAACAATAATAATAGCAATAATAATAATAATAATAATAATAATAATAATAATAATCATAATAATAATAATAATAATGTGCTCGATGAGGAGATAAGTTGGTTGTGATCGCCGGAAGGATCACTGTTTGAGATAAGTTGGTTGTGATCGCCGGAAGGATCACGGGTTGAGACCAAGTGTTGGTCATGGTTGTGATCGCCGGAATGATCATCGTGGTATCGAGGATACCGAGTTGTTGGACATTCGTGATGTTGTGCGAGAATCGTGGGTAAAGATCAAGCTCCTTGTGGTCATTTAATGATTACTATGGTATTGTTTATACCAAGCTTGATTTGATCCTGAGATGATCGTGTAATGTCCGAAGTTGGTAAGTGATGCATGTGATGGTTACGAGGTAACCCGAGCAGAATAAATGGTGCATGTAGTGTCATCATGTCGCATGCTAGTGTCATCAGATTTATATGTTCATGCCATGATCATATTGTTCTAGCGATATTATGTTCATGTTATGTTATCTTGATGATCTCATGATAATTCCTGTTTAACCTGTAACTGTCATGCTGTTGTTTGTCTTGAATGCTTCTGGTTATTGTGAGCTTGCAAGTACATTCAATGTACTGACCTGGCGTGTCATGCCAGTTCACAGATCATGCCATGATTGCTTGGTTGCTTGACGTGGTTTCCGTTCGTGCGAGCTAGGATAAGCGTCCCAGCCAGAGTCCCTGCAGAGTGGAGTTCACCACCGTCGTCGGTGTTCCGCTGCTAGACGTTTTTCCGCTGCTTCGAGTTGTTCTGCTGCTTGCATAGAGCAACTGAGGATCGTGTAGTGTCGCCGTCCGATGTTGTTCATTGTAATATTGGAGACCTTATATTCATATTCGTGTAATAATAGAAAGCTGGTTTGTTCTATGATAAAAAGTGCCATATTCCAGAAGACTTCTCCTCAATCTCTAGGCTGGAATACGGGGCGTTCCGGTTTTCTCTGAGCCGGGGTGCCACAACGCTTGGTATCAGAGCAGGTCTGGCTGTAGGACGCCCTAGTCAGCGCGAGCGGTAGAAATCGGTAGTTTAAAGTCCGGCTTGTTTATTGCTTTTGGTTGTTGCATTTGTTTGTTGCATAGCATGCATATAGCCTTAGTACTTGTTGCTAATGGTTTATCTGGTGAGTGTAGATGGTATCGGTTCGGATCCACTACAGCTCAGTCGTTGCATTCCTCCAGTTTTCTTTTCTTGCTTGGTGTCATTTCTATCCCAGCAGAGTGATGCCAAGTGATCCCGACACTGTTTGCCGAAATGGTGCTCAAGTATCTCGCTGATATCCTCCTTTCAGCCCTGCCTATCGTTTCGGGGATGGACATGCTTCTATCCCGAATCGATATTTTATTTTGGCAACCCTTAATGATCTTAGTTATCTAGAAAGGGCAATGTCAGCAGCCTCGATTTTTCTCCGCTATCCTATTTCTTGGACGAGTACGGATCTTTTCCATCCGCTTGATAATAATGTGGTTGCGACCTTTGTGTCCCATTACAGGTTTATCGAGTCATCCTCGCCTCCGAGCTAGTCCAGGTTGCTACCTGGGTAAGCTAGCACTTGGTGTAGCGCTGTTTACACCATTCTTCTACACATTTATTCGTCCTCGTGCACACCATCACAGCATGCTAGATCGTAGCACCAGAGATCCCGCGAAATTTGTGTGCTTAAGTAGGCATGCATATTGTGTGACTAGGAGTAATATGTGACTTTGATTGTGTGTGTAGTGATTGTTATTGTGTGGTTTTGTTTAGTGAGTTTTCTTTTGCTTCTTTCTTTTGGGCCCCGCTGTTACATTATTTCTCCCCTATAAAGAGTTGCTCATCAACCGCCACCAGACCCGAAGAATCAGCAAGGAGTTCAAATATTTGGAAACTCGGCTAAACAGAATGGAATTCTCAGCCAACTGCAGTAAAATGGGAAATATCTGATCTTGAGGCTGACAATCAAGTTTGCATTAGTGTGCACTCCTCACAACAGTACTGATAACTCAAGTTTACATCAGTACAAAATTCTCGCAGCAGTAATGATCAAGTCAACACAAGACAAGTCAGGTACAAGAGCAATGGTATATTTTCAGTCAAAGGTATGGATCACATACAAAATTTTGGCTCAGCAATACATGATGCTTGAAATATGTTATCATCCGAAATAAAGTCAGAATGTGATATGCTCAAGGTAGACAGTCAAACAAATTTTCTCATGCAAATAATCAGCCCCAGAATATTATGGGTGTGTGTGTAGATTTCAGTCTGAATGTTAGTAGGAATCTTGGGATGTTAGAAACTCAGTCTTCTTCCACACATTATCAGAAGAAATTTATGATGGAAGGCTTCTCAAACTTCCTCAGCATGATATGTGAACAATTTCCGGTCCAAGATACCCGGTCTTTCTCAGCAAGATACCTCGGTAAAAGCTTCTGATAGACGGAAATGAATTTTTCTCAACAAGTAAACCCGAAGAGAAGCTTCTCAATTACGGAACTCAGGCTTCTCGAGCACAATAATCAGACCAAGCTTCGTGCGTAAGCTATAGAGCCTTCTTCTGCACGATACCCAGACAAAAGATTGGAGCAGAAGATAACAAGTCTTCCTCAGCAAGCTACTCAGATGGCTTCTCTCGTAAGCTATTCAGTCCACGTCAGTATCATACTAATACACCATCCTCAGATCTTATATGATAAGTTGTCAATGTATGGCAGTCCCGCTCAAGAATCAGATCCACAATATTTTTGGTCGGAAGCACAAATCCGTCAGGGCATGTGTCTTCTTCAGAAGGTCAATGTTTGGTTTCATGTGAATCTTATATATGGCGAGCATGTATCCCCAGTCATACTAGTCACTCATACGAGATTGCGGCAAGGATCCAGCAGATATACCTAAGGAAAGTGAGGATTCCACAACCTCACGAGTCAGGTAAAGGAAAATAAGCAGAGGTACATCTCATGAAGTACCAGAATTGACAAGAATCTGGGGATGACATCATAGAATCAGCAGTCTTGACAAAGTTCATCAAGGTCATTATTCCCGCAACTGACAAGGAGATGCCTTAAAACCTTGTCACCATCTTGTATGATTGGCCTCAATAACAGGCTCTATACTGCTACAAGTCCCGAATATATGTCATATATGTACGGACCCAGGTCAAAAAACAGGCACAAGGGAATAATGTCAAAAATATTGCGCTAATTACGTCCCTGGTCATACGAAGAATCAAGGACATGTGTGGCCAAGGTATTCTAGTAAGGCATCCTCCCAAAGAAAATCATGACCGTTAAAAGGTCAGACTGACAGCAAAGGTATGATGATTTTTGCACGACCATCAGGGTCCGGATACCAAAATCAGACGGAGGTCGTAATTCCATATGGAGCCAAAAAGGCATACCCTCAGCGGCCTACTCTGTTTTACAAGGATTTCATATCCCGCTGAACTGCTTGGAATAGTTAGTGTGGAAAAATCCAAATGGTTATACCGACAAAATGAGAAAATCAAAATCCAAACAATTAGCTCAAACCTGGGATACTCATCAGCGGAATCAAGTACACGGTCAGTCTGTCGGGAAAAGCAATTGTCCGTCAGCCCCTGTCAGGCCAGTCTCAAGATGAAAATATTTGAGGTATGGCACAGTTATAACTCTATACACCGTTATATTGCTCCTGACAAACGACAGTCGAATCATTGGTACCTATCTCATGCTCGAGCCAAAGGGGCAAATCAAAATAAATTAGTACCCCCATGAGCAGTCAGATCCCGTCAGAAGGTGGCCATGATGAATTCTTAGCATTTATTGAAACCAGAAGGCATGTATTTATTTGAAGCATCCCCATGACAGAAGTAAAAGGGTTTTCATGACCAGAAGAGAATTTATGCTCAGATCCGTTGGATATCACCAGGTATGAGAGGATCAATGTCAGTAAAAAGGAATTGGTATATGAGCAAAGACCTATCAAGATTTGGGGAAAGGTGAAGCAAAGCACCCCAGAGCAAGGAAAGAAAATCGTATGAAATTCTTGGGGGAACAATAATTAAAGGAAAAGAAGGATACCCGAGTTGGAAACGGTGTCCCCAAGTCATACTTGTTCCCTAAGCAACTAAATCTCGAGGAAGAGATTTCTTTAAGGGGGTAAGAGTTGTAACAGCCTGGATTTTGGCCCTTTTCTTTTTCTTTTAATTTAATTGGTTTTTGCTCTGTTTTTTTTCAGTGGTTCTATGGCCTTGTCACCTGGGAAATCATATTCATTTCCTCTCCCAAGTGGCTCATCATTCTCAAAACTTTTCCAAAATCATGTCACTTCACTCCATGACCAAACCCTAATTTCTTTTTCTCAGGAATATTCATTTTCCTATTAAAGGAATAACCCTTCTGCTCTAGCTTGTGAAGCAACCTATATTTCTGCCCATCCAAAAATCCCCAAATAATTCCAATAAATTGTTTGGGTCATATCTTCCTCAAATATGGCAAAATATTTCATTGGCCAATTTCTCATCATGCTCAATAAAATCATTAACTATTATGTCCTAGATGTCACATTGTGAAGCAAGTGCCATTTCTCTTTGCCCATTTGACCCCAAACTTTTTGGACATCTTTTCCTGTCCAAATAATTGACGTGTGCCAAAAGTCAACTTTATTTGCCTAGCCAAACTTCCTCAGTGATTTTTCAAAGTTCCCGTCTGAAGAAACCCTTTGTGAAGGAAGTGATAGCTATGGTTATCCAAATGAGCTGAAATTTTGCACACTCCTTCATGTGCTCATATTAGCACACTACTCCCAATTTCAGCTCCATCCCTTGATCTATGTGAGCACAGGACTAGATCTTTGCTTCTGGTAAAATTTCCAGGTTGTGAAGCAAGTGCATTTTATATTGCTTCACAAATTCTGATAAATTACGAGATTGTTCTCCTACCCTAATGACTTCTCTCCACCAAATTTGGCGCCATTTAACCTAGGCAATATTGCTCTAGAATTTTTGCAAGATTCTGGTCAGAGAAGATAGCTGTGAAGGAAGTACCATTTTGGTGAATCCAATTGATATGAAATTTTTACAGCATCTTACTATGACCAAATAATTAGGCCTTGACAAATTTCAGCTCAAGTTGATGCTTCATCAGAGTGCATCATCCTAATCTAGTTTCTGGACCAGTTTATGTGGTTGTTAAGAAACTACATTAAATCTTGATCCTAATCCTCTCCAAGTTACCAGGGTGAAAGTCCTTCTTACCCTAAATCTACTAGACAACTCCATTGCTTCCAAACTCCTTCCTATTGATCAGTAGTTCTGATCCAAGTTTACTGCAGTAAACTTCATAGGCTAATTATCTTTTAACCAGGGCACTTTTAACCAAACTACCACCGCAGTTGTAACCCCCCAGGAAGGACTCCACCCTAGACATCGTCTAACTTAGCTTATGGTAGTGTGGGCACCAGCAGACGCGGTGATCACGAGCCCTGGCATGCCATGGACGTGAGCTGAATGGCCTCTTGCTCGGGCCCCTCCTCTGCTCGTCGTCTCAGCGAGAACGGACATGTCCCCTAGTTTCCTCTCGTCGTCGCCGTCCTCCTAGAGCCACTTCCCCTTCCGTCAGCCCCTCCGCCAGCTCTTGCCGCCGCGTGCCCACGAAAAACCTGTAGCCGACCATCTCTATTCGCGCCATGGCTTCCTCCTCCTCTTGTCCACGAGCTCTGCTCGTCCCTGTGCACCGCTGTAGCTCGTCTGCACCTTCCCATCGCCTTTCCTGAGCTCATGCGCGAGCACACGCGTCCACGACGCCGGCCACGAATCCACGGAGACGCCAGCTCGGCCTCCTGGCCTCGCGCCTATATAAACCCACCTGAGCCTCCTCCGAGCACACCATCGCCTCCACCGCACTCCTCTAGGTCCTCCCCACCTCTAGCACAAGCTCTAGAGCCCCTCCTCGACCCCATGGCCGCAGTGCCTCTCACCGGAGCCCGGCTAAATTCGAGGCATGCCGAGCCCCTCCCCTCCTCATTCCACCACCAACCGCAGTCTTCACCACGCCCCTGGACTCTCCCCATAGCTCCACACCTCCTCTCCATGGTCGTGGTTCCTTGCCCATCTTCGCCGAGTCCGCCGTCCGCCGCAGCCAACTCTGCCACAGCTCCCGCCCTCCCCGGCATGCGTAGAGCCCCTGGGTAGAGGAGGCCCTCCATCCCGGTCTTGTCTGTAGCCCGAGCGTGGCGAACGATGACCGGAGCTGGCCAGGCGAGCGCCGGCGTCGGCGGCCTCTCTCTGTCCCGCGGGCGATCGCTGGAGAGAAGAAGAAGAAGGCGTTGACCCAGCCCAGCAGGCCCCACTATTGGGGAACGTTGCAGAAAACAAAAAATTTCCTACGGTTTCACCAAGATCCATCTATGAGTTCATCTAGCAACGAGTGATCGGATTGCATCTACATACCTTTGTAGATCACGCGCGGAAGCATTCAAAGAACGGGGATGAGGAAGTCGTACTCGACGTGATCCAAATCACCGGAGATCCTAGCGCCGAACGGACGACACCTCCGCGTTCAACACACGTACGGTCAGCGTGACGTCTCCTCCTTCTTGATCCAGCAAGGGGGAGGAGAGGTTGATGAAGATCCAGCAGCACGACAACGTGGTGGTGGATGCAGGGGTCACCGCAGCAGGGCTTCGCCGTTCTACTACGAGAGGGAGAGGTGTAGCAGGGGAGAGGGAGGCGCCAGGACTCAAGGGTGCGGCTGCCCCTCCCTCCCTCCCCTTTATATAGGCTCCCCTAGGGGGGCGCCGGCCCTAGGAGATGGGATCTCCTAGTGGGGGGCGGCCAAGGGGTGGAGTGCCCCCCAAGCTAGGTGGGGCGCCCCCCCACCCTAGGGTTCCCAACCCTAGGCGCACGGGGTGGGCCAAGGAGGGCGCACCAGCCCACTATGGGCTGGTTCCCCTCCCCACTTAGCCCATGGAGCCCTCCGGGATGGGTGGCCCCACCCGGTGGACCCCCGGAACCCTTCCGGTGGTCCCGGTACAATACCGGTGACCCCCGAAACTCTCCCGATGGCCGAAACTGCACTTCCTATATATAATTCTTCACCTCCGGACCATTCCGGAACTCCTCGTGACGTCCAGGATCTCATCCGGGACTCCGAACAACTTTCAGGTTTCTGCATATTCATATCTCTACAACCCTAGCGTCACCGAACCTTAAGTGTGTAGACCCTGCGGGTTCGGGAGACATGTAGACATGACCGAGATGGCTCTCCGGTCAAAAACCAACAGCGGGATCTGGATACCCATGTTGGCTCCCACATGCTCCTCGATGATCTCATCGGATGAACCGCGATGTCGAGGATTCACGCAACCCCGTATACAATTCCCTTTGTCAATCGGTACGTTACTTGCCCGAGATTCGATCGTCGGTATCCCAATACCTCGTTCAATCTTGTTACCGGCAAGTCACTTTACTCGTACCGTAATGCATGATCCCGTGACCAGAAACTTGGTCACTTTGATCTCATTATGATGATGCATTACCGAGTGGGCCCAGAGATACCTCTCCGTTATACGGAGTGACAAATCCCAGTCTTGATCCGCGTCAACCCAACAGACACTTTCGGAGATACCCGTAGTATACCTTTATAGTTACCCAGTTATGTTGTGACGTTTGGTACACCCAAAGCACTCCTACGGTATCCGGGAGTTACACGATCTCATGGTCTAAGGAAAAGATACTTGACATTGGAAAAACTCTAGCAAACGAACTATACGATCTTGTGCTATGTTTAGGATTGGGTCTTGTCCATCACATCATTCTCCTAATGATGTGATCTCGTTATCAATGACATCCAATGTGCATAGTCAGGAAACCATGACTATCTGTTGATCAACGAGCTAGTCAACTAGAGGCTTACTAGGGACATGTTGGTGTCTATGTATTCACACATGTATTACGATTTCCGGATAACACAATTATAGCATGAATAAAAGACAATTATCATGAACGAGGAAATATAATAATAATCCTTTTATTATTGCCTCTAGGGCACATTTCCAACACCCACCACCCATGGGACCCACCCATCAGCCGCTCTGGGTGTTGACCCACACGATGCTGACGTGGATAAGTGGTCACGTACCCGCCAGAATGCGTTTTCTAGGTTAGAAGGAGTGTTCCCGTGCTTCTTTAGAATAAAATACGTTTTCCTGATTCAAAAGCGAACTTTGCCTCTGTTTCGGCTAAGAATACATTTTCTGCTTGTAGAAGGCGTATTCCAGTGAAAGGCACTTTCAGTTTTTCTGTCAAGGGCCTGTCTGTGAGGATTTGATTACAAATAGGTCCCTGGCAGAAAAACTATCATATCTTTTTGATCCTAACTCCAAATGAGGTGATTCCAAAGCCCACTTCTTCATTTTGTCGAGCCCGTTTTGTTGGTAACATTTTCATGATGTTTTGACACTGTGAAAATGAACTTTTTTCCCTTGCACGTAAACAGCCCCTCCGAGAGAGAACTGTTTCTGGCAAATCTTTCCGCGAGCTTCTCGCACTTCTCCCTGGTGTATTCTTCCACCCCAGGCAAGCCACAACCACCATTTGCATGATATCCATGAAGTAGTATTGGTTTTCAACTTGAATCTTTAATAATTGTTTGATGGTTTTGCTACTGCTGTCGTAATTTCGGTCATGCTTGTGGATCGGTGATTATCGTCATGCTATGTTTCTTGCACCTTGTTATCATGAACTACTTGTTAGTATTACTTTCATATTTCCATGCTTGATAATAGTACATGTTGGGTTGGTTATGTTCTTCGGTGCATGACTAATGTCGGTTACCGAGTACTGTTAGTAGGCATTGTTCCTTTACTGCTAGTTGGTTAAGTGTTTACTCGGTAATGTTATTGATGAGTTCTTGCATGTTATTTATGGTTGATTATAATGGTCATGTTATGCTATGAGTAGTGTTGTACTTGTAATATTCATGCTCATCATTATGTCCTGCTTAGTTGGATATGGTTCATTGTTGATATGGTGGATAGTTATGTTGCACCCTCATGCTTATGTTGATATCATGCTCATGCATTGTCCTTGCATCATGTTATTGAAGGAAATATGCCCTAGAGGCAATAATAAAGTTATTATTTATTTCCTTATATCATGATAAATGTTTATTATTCATGCTAGAATTGTATTAACCGGAAACATAATACTTGTGTGAATACATAGACAAACAAAGTGTCACTAGTATGCCTCTACTTGACTAGCTCGTTAATAGAAGATGGTTATGTTTCCTAACCATAGACATGAGTTGTCATTTGATTAACGGGATCACATCATTAGGAGAATGATGTGATTGACATGACCCATTCCATTAGCTTAGCACCCGATCGTTTAGTATGTTGCTATTGCTTTCTTCATGACTTATACATGTTCCTATGACTATGAGATTATGCAACTCCCGTTTACCGGAGGAACACTTTGTGTGCTACAAACAACACAACATAACTGGGTGATTATAAAGGTGCTCTACAGGTGTCTCCAAAGGTACATGTTGGGTTGGCGTATTTCGAGATTAGGATTTGTCACTCCGATTGTCGGAGAGGTATCTATGGGCCCTCTCGGTAATGCACATTACTTAAGCCTTGCAAGCAATGCAACTAATAAGTTAGTTGCAAGATGATGTATTACAGAACGAGTAAAGAGACTTACCAATAATGAGATTGAACTAGGTATTGAGATACCGACGATCGAATCTCGGGCAAATAACATACCGATGACAAAGGGAACAAACATATGTTGTTATGTGGTCTGACCGATAAAGATCTTTGTAGAATATGTAGAAGCCAATATGAGCATTCAGGTTCTGCTATTGGTTATTGACTGGAGACGTGTCTCGGTCATGTCTACATTGTTCTCGAACCTGTAGGGTCTGCACGCTTAACGTTACGATGACAGTTTCATTATGAGTTTATATATTTTGATGTACCGAAGGTTGTTCGGAGTCCCGGATGTGATCACGGACTTGACGAGGAGTCTCGAAATGGTAGAGACATAAAGATCGATATACTGGACGACTATATTTGGACACCGGAAAGGTTCCGAGTGAGAATGGGACAATACCGGATCACCGAGAGGTTATCAAAACCCCCCGGGAGGTATATGGGCCTTATTGGGCCTTAGTGGAAAGGAGGGAAAGGAGCAAGGGAGGGGGTGCCCCCCCAAGCCCAATCCGAATTGGGAGGGGAGCCGGCCCCCCTTTCCTTCCTCCCTCCTTCCTCTTCCTTCCCTCTCCTACTCCTAATAGGAAAAAGGGGAGTCCTACTCCCGGTGGGAGTTGGACCCCCCCTAGGGCGCGCCCCCCTCCTTGGCCGGCCCCCTCCTTCACTCCTTTATATACGGGGGCAGGGGGCACCCCATAGATACAACATTTGATCATTGATCTCTTAGCCGTGTGCGGTGCCCCCCTCGACCATAGTTCTCGATAATATTGTAGCGGTGCTTAGGCGAAGCCCTGCGATGGTAAACCATCAAGATCGTCACCACACCGTCGTGATGATGGAACTCATCCCCGACACTTTGCTGGATCGGAGTCCGGGGATCGTCATCGAGCTGAACGTGTGCTAGAACTCGGAGGTGCCGTAGTTTCGGTGCTTGATCGGTCGGGCCATGAAGACGTATGACTACATCAACCGCGTTGTGCTAACGCTTCCGCTTCCGGTCTATGAGGGTACGTAGACAACACTCTCCCCTCTCGTTGCTATGCATCACCATGTTCTTGCGTGTGCGTAGGATTTTTTTTGAAATTACTACGTTCCCCAACAGTGGCATCTGAGCCTAGGTTTTATGCGTTGATGTTATATGCACGAGTAGAACACAAGTGAGTTGTGGGCGATATAAGTCATACTGCTTACCAGCATGTCATACTTTGGTTCAGCGGTATTGTTGGATGAAGCGGCCCGGACCGACATTATGCGTACGCTTACGCGAGACTGGTTCTACCGATGTGCTTTGCACACAGGTGGCCGGCGGGTGTCAGTTTCTCCAACTTTAGTTGAACAGAGTGTGGCTACGCCCGGTCCTTGCGAATGTTAAAACAGCACCAACTTGACAAACTATCGTTGTGGTTTTGATGCGTATGTAAGAGCGGTTCTTGCTAAGCCCGTAGCAGCCATCTAAAACTTGCAACAACAAAGTAGAGGATGTCTAACTTGTTTTTGCAGGGCATGTTGTGATGTGATATGGTCAAGACATGATGCTAAATTTTATTGTATGAGATGATCATGTTTTGTAAACGAGTTATCGGCAACTGGCAGGAGCCATATGGTTGTCACTTTATTGTACGCAATGCAATCGCCCTGTAATGCTTTACTTTATCACTAAGCGGTAGCGATCATCGTGGAAGCATAAGATTAGCGAGACGACAATGATGCTACGATGGAGATCAAGGTGTCGCGCCGGTGACGATGGTGATCATGACGATGCTTCGGAGATGGAGATCACAAGCACAAGATGACGATGGCCATATCATATCACTTATATTGATTGCATGTGATGTTTATCTTTTATGCATCATATCTTGCTTTGATTGACGGTAGCATTATAAGATGATCTCTCACTAAATTTCAAGTTAAAGTGTTCTCCCTGAGTATGCACCCGTGCCAAAGTCCGTCGTGCCCAGACACCACGTGATGATCGGGTGTGATAAGCTCTACGTCCATCTACAACGGGTGCAAGCCAGTTTTGCACACGCAGAATACTCAGGTTAAACTTGACGAGCCTAGCATATGCAGATATGGCCTCGGAACACTGAGACCGAAAGGTCGAGCGTGAATCATATAGTAGATATGATCAACATAGTGATGTTCACCATTGAAAACTACTCCATTTCATGTGATGATCGGTTATGGTTTAGTTGATTTGGATCACGTGATCACTTAGAAGATTAGAGGGATGTCTTTCTAAGTGGGAGTTCTTAAGTAATATGATTAATCGAACTTAAATTTATCATGAACTTAGTACCTGATAGTATCTTGCTTGTTTATGTTTGATTGTAGATAGATGGCCCGTGCTGTTGTTCCGTTGAATTTTAATGCGTTCCTTGGGAAAGCAAAGTTGAAAGATGATGGTAGCAATTATACGGACTGGGTCTGTAACTTGAGGATTATCCTCATTGCTGCACAGAAGAATTACGTCCTGGAAGCACCGCTGGGTGCCAGGCCTGCTGCTGGAGCAACACTAGATTTTATGAACGTCTGGCAGAGCAAAGCTGATGACTACTCGATAGTTCAGTGTGCCATGCTTTACGACTTAGAATCGGGACTTCAACGATGTTTTGAACGTCATGGAGCATATGAGATGTTCCAGGAGTTGAAGCTAATATTTCAAGCAAATGCCCGGATTGAGAGATATGAAGTCTCCAATAAGTTCTATAGCTGCAAGATGGAGGAGAACCGTTCTGTCAGTGAGCATATACTCAAAATGTCTGGGTATAATAATCACTTAATTCAACTGGGAGTTAATCTTCCGGATGATTGCGTCATTGACAGAATTCTCCAATCACTGCCACCTAGCTACAAGAGCTTCGTGATGAACTATAATATGCAAGGGATGGATAAGACAATTCCCGAGCTCTTCGCAATGCTAAAAGCTGTGGAGGTAGAAATCAAGAAGGAGCATCAAGTGTTGATGGTCAACAAGACCACTAGTTTCAAGAAAAAGGGCAAGGGGAAGAAGAAGGGGAACTTCAAGAAGAACAACAAGCAAGTTGCTGCTCAGGAGAAGAAACCCAAGTCTGGACCTAAGCCTGAAACTGAGTGCTTCTACTGCAAGCAGACTGGTCACTGGAAGCGGAACTGCCCCAAGTATTTGGCGGATAAGAAGGATGGCAAGGTGAACAAAGGTATATGTGATATACATGTTATTGATGTGTACCTCGTAGTAGCACCTGGGTATTTGATACTGGTTCTGCTGCTAATATTTGCAACAAGAAACAGGGACTACGGATTAAGTAAACACTGGCGAAGGACGAGGTGACGATGCGCGTGGGAAATGGTTCCAAAGTCTATGTGATCGCGATCGGCACGCTACCTCTACATCTACCATCGGGATTAGTATTAGACCTAAATAATTTTTATTTGGTGCCAGCGTTGAGCATGAACATTATATCTGGATCTTGTTTGATGCGAGACGGTTATTCATTTAAATTAGAGAATAATGGTTGTTCTATTTATATGAGTAATATCTTTTATGGTCATGCACCCTTGAAGAGTGGTCTATTTTTGATGAATCTCGATAGTAGTGATACACATATTCATAATGTTGAAGCCAAAAGATGCAGAGTAGATAATGATAGTGCAACTTATTTGTGGCACTGCCGTTTAGGTCATATCGGTGTAAAGTGCATGAAGAAACTCCATACTGATGGACTTTTGGAACCACTTGATTATGAATCACTTGGTACTTGCGAACCGTGCCTCATGGGCAAGATGACTAAAATGCATTCTCCGATACTATGGAGAGAGCAACAGATTTGTTGGAAATCATACATACAGATGTATGTGGTCCAATGAATGTTGAAGCTCGTGGCGGATATCGTTATTTTCTCACCTTCACAGATGATTTAAGCAGATATGGGTATATCTACTTAATGAAACATAAGTCTGAAACATTTGAAAATTTCAAAGAATTTCAGAGTGAACTTGAAAATCATCGTAACAAGAAAATAAAGTTTCTACAATCTGATCGTGGAGGAGAATATTTGAGTTACGAGTTTGGTTTACATTTGAAACAATGCGGAATAGTTTCGCAACTCACGCCACCCGGAACACCACAGCGTAATGGTGTGTCCGAACGTCGTAATCATACTTTACTTGATACGGTGCGATCTATGATGTCTCTTACAGATTTACCGCTATCGTTTTGGGGTTATGCTTTAGAGACGGCCGCATTCACGTTAAATAGGGCACCATCAAAATCCGTTGAGATGACGCCTTATGAACTATGGTTTGACAAGAAACCAAAGTTGTCGTTTCTGAAAGTTTGGGGCTACGATGCTTATGTGAAAAAGCTTCAACCTGATAAGCTCGAACCCAAATCAGAGAAATGTGTCTTCATAGGATACCCGAAGGAGACTGTTGGGTACACCTTCTATCACAGATCCGAAGGCAAGACATTTATTGCTAAGAATGGATCCTTTCTAGAGAAGGAGTTTCTCTCGAAATAAGTGAGTGGGAGGAAAGTAGAACTTGATGAGGTAACTGTACATGCTCCCTTATTGGAAAGTAGTACATCACAAAAACCGGTTTCTGTGACACCTACACCAATTAGTGAGGAAGCTAATGATGATGATCATGAAACTTCAGAACAAGTTACTACTGAACCTCGTAGATCAACCAGAGAAAGATCCGCACCAGAGTGCTACGGTAATCCTGTTCTGGAAGTCATGCTACTAGATCATGATGAACCTATGAACTATGAAGAAGCGATGGTGAACCCAGATTCCGCAAAATGGCTTGAAGCCATGAAATCTGAGATGGGATCCATGTATGAGAACAAAGTGTGGACTTTGGTTGACTTGCCCAATGATCGGCAAGCAATTGAGAATAAATGGATCTTCAAGAAGAAGACTGACGCTGACGGTAATGTTACGGTCTACAAAGCTCGACTTGTCGCAAAAGGTTTTTGACAAGTTCAAGGGATTGACTACGATGAGACCTTCTCACCCGTAGCGATGCTTAAGTCTGTCCGAATCATGTTAGCAATTGCCGCATTTTATGATTATGAAATTTGGCATATGGATGTCAAAACTGCATTCCTGAATGGATTTCTGGAAGAAGAGTTGTATATGATGTAGCCAGAAGGTTTTGTCGATCCAAAGGGAGCTAACAAAGTGTGCAAGCTCCAGCGATCCATTTATGGACTGGTGCAACCATCTCGGAGTTGGAATAAATGCTTTGATAGTGTGATCAAAGCATTTGGTTTTATACAGACTTTTGGAGAAGCCTGTATTTACAAGAAAGTGAGTGGGAGCTCTGTAGCATTTCTGATATTATATGTGGATGACATATTGCTAATCGGAAATGATATAGAATTTCTGGATAGCATAAAGGGATACTTGAATAAGAGTTTTTCAATGAAAAACCTCGGTGAAGCTGCTTACATATTGGGCATTAAGATCTATAGAGATAGATCAAGACGCTTAATTGGACTTTCACAAAGCACATACTGTTGGGTTTCGTAGTAATTTCAAAAAAATTCCTACGCGCACGCAAGATCATGTGATGCATAGCAACGAGAGGGGAGAGTGTTGTCTACGTACCCACGCAGACCGACTGCGGAAGCGTTGACGCAACGTAGAGGAAGTAGTCGTACGTCTTCACGATCCAACCGATCAAGCACCGAAACAACGACACCTCCGAGTTCGAGCACACGTTCAGCTCGATGACGATCCCCGGACTTCGATCCAGCAAAGTGTCGGGGAAGAGTTCCATCAGCACGACGGCGTGATGATGATCTTGATGCACTACAGCAGTAGGGCTTCGCCTAAACTCCGCTACAGTATTATCGAGGACTATGGTGGCTGGGGGCACCGCACACGGCTAAGGAATAGATCACGTGGATCAACTTGTGTGTTCTAGGGTGCCTCTACCTCAGTATATAAAGGACCAAAGGGGGGAGGCTGGCCAGCCACAAGGGGCACGCCAGGAGAGTCCTACTCCCTCCGGGAGTAGGATTCCCCCCTCCCCCCCAATCCTAGTTGGAATAGGATTCCTCGGGGGGGGGGGGGTGCAGAGAGAGAGGGGGCCGGCCACCTCTCCTAGTCCTAATAGGACTAGGGGAAGGGGGGAGGCGCGCAGCCCACCTTGGGCTGCCCCTTTCTCCTTTCCACCAAAGCCCACTAAGGCCCATATGGTTCCCGGGGGGTTCCGGTAACCTCCCGGTACTCCGGTAAAATCCCAATTTCACCTGGAACACTTCCGATATCCAAACATAGGCTTCCAATATATCAATCTTTATGTCTCGACCATTTCGAGACTCCTCGTCATGTCTGTGATCACATCCGGTACTCCGAACTAACTTCGGTACATCAAAATGCATAAACTCATAATATAACTGTCATCGTAACCTTAAGCGTGCGGACCCTACGGGTTCGAGAACAATGTAGACATGACTGAGACATGTCTCCGGTCAATAACCAATAGCGGGACCTGGATGCCCATATTGGCTCCTACATATTCTATGAAGATCTTTATCGGTCAGACCGCATAACAACATACGTTGTTCCCTTTGTCATCGGTATGTTACTTGCCCGGGATTCAATCGTCGGTATCCCATACCTAGTTCAATCTCGTTACTGGCAAGTCTCTTTACTCGTTCTGTAATACATCATCCCGCAACTAACTCATTAGTTGCAATGCTTGCAAGGCTTATGTGATGTGTATTACCGAGAGGGCCTAGAGATACCTCTCCGACAATCGGAGTGACAAAACCTAATCTCGAAATACGCCAACCCAACATGTACCTTTGGAGACACCTGTAGTACTCCTTTATAATCACCCAGTTACGTTGTGACGTTTGGTAGTACCCAAAGTGTTCCTCCGGTAAACGGGAGTTGCATAATCTCATAGTTATAGGAACATGTATAAGTCATGAAGAAAGCAATAGCAACATACTAAACGATCGGGTGCTAAGCTAATGGAAT
The DNA here is from genome assembly GCF_002162155.2 of Triticum dicoccoides. Lineage (NCBI taxonomy): Eukaryota > Viridiplantae > Streptophyta > Magnoliopsida > Poales > Poaceae > Triticum > Triticum dicoccoides. Next base: position 663,818,354 of record NC_041388.1, on the reverse strand, counting down.
GGGTCATGTCAATCAGATCTTTCAACTAATGATGTGACCTCGTTAATCAAATAACAACTCATTGTTCATGGTTAGGAAACATAACCATCTTTGATTAACGAGCTAGTCAAGTAGAGGCATACTAGTGACACTTTGTTTGTCTATGTATTCACACATGTATTATGTTTCCGGTTAATACAATTCTAGCATGAATAATAAACCTTTATCATGATTATAAGGAAATAAATAATAACTTTATTATTGCCTCTAGGGCATATTTCCTTCAGTCTCCCACTTGCACTAGAGTCAATAATCTAGATTACACTGTAATGATTCTAACACCCATGGAGCCTTGGTGCTGATCATGTTTTGCTCGTGGAAGAGGCTTAGTCAATGGGTCTGCAACATTCAGATCCGTATGTATCTTGCAAATCTCTATGTCTCCCACCTGGACTAGATCCCGGATGGAATTGAAGCGTCTCTTGATGTGCTTGGTTCTCTTGTGAAATCTAGATTCCTTTGCCAAGGCAATTGCACCAGTATTGTCACAAAAGATTTTCATTGGACCCGATGCACTAGGTATGACACCTAGATCGGATATGAACTCCTTCATCCAGACTCCTTCGTTCGCTGCTTCCGAAGCAGCTATGTACTCCGCTTCACATGTAGATCCTGCTATGACGCTTTGTTTAGAACTGCACCAACTGACAGCTCCACCGTTTAATGTAAACACGTATCCGGTCTGCGATTTAGAATCGTCCGGATCAGTGTCAAAGCTTGCATCAACGTAACCTTTTACGTTGAGCTCTTTGTCACCTCCATATATGAGAAACATATCCTTAGTCCTTTTCAGGTATTTCAGGATGTTCTTGACCGCTGTCCAGTGATCCACTCCTGGATTACTTTGGTACCTCCCTGCTAAACTTATAGCAAGGCACACATCAGGTCTGGTACACAGCATTGCATACATGATAGAGCCTATGGCTGAAGCACAGGGAACATCTTTCATTTTCTCTCTATCTTCTGCAGTGGTCGGGCATTGAGTCTGACTCAACTTCACACCTTGTAACACACGCAAGAACCCTTTCTTTGCTTGATCCATTTTGAACTTCTTCAAAATCTTGTCAAGGTATGTGCTTTGTGAAAGTCCGATTAAGCGTCTTGATCTATCTCTATAGATTTTTATGCCTAATATGTAAGCAGCTTCACCGAGGTCTTTCATTGAAAAACTCTTATTCAAGTATCCCTTTATGCTATCCAGAAATTCTATATCATTTCCAATCAGTAATATGTCATCCACATATAATATCAGAAATGCTACAGAGCTCCCACTCACTTTCTTGTAAATACAGGCTTCTCCGAAAGTCTGTATAAAACCAAATGCTTTGATCACACTATCAAAGCATTTATTCCAACTCCGAGAGGCTTGCACCAGTCCATAAATGGATCGCTAGAGTTTGCACACTTTGTTAGCTCCCTTTGGATCGACAAAACCTTCCGTTTGCATCATATACAACTCTTCTTCCAGAAATCCATTCAGGAATGCAGCTTTGACATCCATCTGCCAAATTTCATAATCATAAAATGCGGCTAGTGCTAACATGATTCGGACAGACTTAAGCATCGCTATGGGTGAGAAGGTCTCATCGTAGTCAACCCCTTGAACTTGTCGAAAACCTTTTGCGACAAGTCGAGCTTTGTAGACAGTAACATTACCATCAGCGTCAGTCTTCTTCTTGAAGATCCATTTATTCTCAATTGCTTGCCGATCATCGGGCAAGTCAACCAAAGTCCATACTTTGTTCTCATACATGGATCCCATCTCAGATTTCATGGCTTCAAGCCACTTTGCGGAATCTGGGCTCACCATTGCTTCTTCATAGTTCGTAGGTTCATCATGATCTAGTAGCATGACTTCCAAAACAGGATTACCGTACCACTCTGGTGCGGATCTCGCTCTGGTCGATCTACGAGGTTCAGTAGTATCTTGACCTGAAGTTTCATGATCAACATCATTAGCTTCCTCACTAATTGGTATAGATGTCGCAGAAACAGTTTTCTGTGATGTACTATTTTCCAATAAGGGAGCAGTTACAGTTACCTCGTCAAGTTCTACTTTCCTCCCACTCACTTCTTTCGAGAGAAACTCCTTCTCTAGAAAGGATCCATTTTTAGCAACGAATGTCTTGCCTTCGGATCTGTGATAGAAGGTGTACCCAACAGTCTCCTTTGGGTATCCTATAAAGACACATTTCTCCGATTTGGGTTTGAGCTTATCAGGTTGAAGCTTTTTTACATAAGCATCGCAGCCCCAAACTTTAAGAAACGACAACTTTGGTTTCTTGCCAAACCATAGTTCATAAGGCGTCGTCTCAACGGATTTTGATGGTGCCCTATTTAACGTGAATGCGGCCGTCTCTAAAGCATAACCCCAAAATGATAGCGGTAAATCAGTAAGAGACATCATAGATCGCACCATATCTAGTAAAGTACGATTACGATGTTCGGACACACCATTACGCTGTGGTGTTCCGGGTGGCGTGAGTTGTGAAACTATTCCACAATTTTTCAAATGTACACCAAACTCGTAACTCAAATATTCTCCCCCACGATCAGGTCGTAGAAAGTTTATTTTCTTGTTACGATGATTTTCCACTTCACTCTGAAATTCTTTGAACTTTTCAAATGTTTCAGACTTATGTTTCATTAAGTAGATATATCCATATCTGCTTAAGTCATCTGTGAAGGTGAGAAAATAACGATATCCGCCATGAGCCTCAATATTCATCGGACCACATACATCGGTATGTATGATTTCCAACAAATCTGTTGCTCTCTCTATAGTACCGGAGAACGGTGTTTTAATCATCTGGCCCATGAGGCACGGTTCGCAAGTACCGAGTGATTCATAATCAAATGGTTCCAAAAGTCCATCAGTATGGAGTTTCTTCATGCGCTTTACACCGACATGACCTAAACGACAGTGCCACAAATAAGTTGCACTTTCATTATCAACGCTGCATCTTTTGGCTTCAACATTATGAATATGTGTATCACTACTGTCGAGATTCATCAAAAATAGACCATTCTTCAAAGGTGCATGACCATAAAAGATATTACTCATATAAATAGAACAACCATAATTCTCTGATTTAAATGAATAACCGTCTCGCATCAAACAAGATCCAGATATAATGTTCATGCTCAACGCTGGCACCAAATAACAATTATTTAGGTCTAATATTAATCCCGAAGGTAGATGTAGAGGTAGCGTGCCGACCGCGATCACATCGACTTTGCAACCGTTTCCCACGTGCATCGTCACCTCGTCCTTTGCTAGTGTCCGCTTATTCCGTAGTCCCTGTTTCGAGTTGCAAATATTAGCACCAGAACCAGTATCAAATACCCAGGTGCTACTGCGAGCTCTAGTAAGGTACACATCAATAACATGTATATCACATATACCTTTGTTCACCTTGCCATCCTTCTTATCCGCCAAATACTTGGGGCAGTTCCGCTTCCAGTGACCAGTCTGCTTGCAGTAGAAGCACTCAGTTTCAGGCTTAGGTCCAGACTTGGGTTTCTTCTCCTGAGCAGCAACTTGCTTTCCGTTCTTCTTGAAGTTCCCCTTCTTTTTCCCTTTGCCCTTTTTCTTGAAACTAGTGGTCTTGTTAACCATCAACACTTGATGCTCCTTCTTGATTTCTACCTCCGCATCTTTCAGCATCGCGAAGAGCTCGGGAATAGTCTTGTTCATCCCTTGCATATTATAGTTCATCACGAAGCTCTTGTAGCTTGGTGGTAGTGATTGGAGAATTCTGTCAGTGACACAATCATCTGTAAGATTAACTCCCATCTGAATCAAGTGATTATTATACCTAGACATTTTGAGTATATGCTCACTGACAGAACTGTTCTCCTCCATCTTGCAGCTATAGAACTTATTGGAGACTTCATATCTCTCAATCCGGGCATTTGCTTGAAATATTAACTTCAACTCCTGGAACATCTCATATGCTCCATGACGTTCAAAACGTCGTTGAAGTCCCGATTCTAAGCCGTAAAGCATGGCACACTGAACTATCGAGTAGTCATCAGCTTTGCTCTGCCAGACGTTCATAACATCTGGTGTTGCTCCAGCAGCAGGCCTGGCACCCAGCGGTGCTTCCAGGAAGTAATTCTTCTGAGCAGCAATGAGGATAATCCTCAAATTACGGACCCAGACCGTGTAATTGCTACCATCATCTTTCAACTTTGCTTTCTCAAGGAACGCATTAAAATTCAACGGAATAACAACACGAGCCATCTATCTACAATCAACATAAACAAGCAAGATACTATCAGGTACTAAGTTCATGATAAGTTTAAGTTCAATTAATCAAATTACTTAAGAACTCCCACTTAGATAGACATCCCTCTAATCCTCTAAGTGATCACGTGATCCAAATCAACTAAACCATAACCGATCATCACGTTAGATGGAGTAGTTTTCAATGGTGAACATCGTTATGTTGATCATATCTACTATATGATTCACGTTCGACCTTTCGGTCTCCGTGTTCCGAGGCCATATCTGCATATGCTAGGCTCGTCAAGTTTAACCTGAGTATTCTGCGTGTGCAAAACTGGCTTGCACCCGTTGTAGATGGACGTAGAGCTTATCACACCCGATCATCACGTGGTGTCTGGGCACGACGAACTTTGGCAACGGTGCATACTCAGGGAGAACACTTCTTGATAATTTAGTGAGAGATCATCTTATAATGCTACCGTCAATAAAAGCAAGATAAGATGCATAAAAGGATAAACATCACATGCAATCAATATAAGTGATATGATATGGCCATCATCATCATGTGCTTGTGATCTCCATCTTCGAAGCACTGTCATGATCACCATCGTCACCGGCGCGACACCTTGATCTCCATCGCAGCATCGTTGTCGTCTCGCCAATCTTATGCTTCCACGACTATCACTACCGCTTAGTAATAAAGTAAAGCATTACATCGCGATTTCATTGCATACAATAAGACGACAACCATAAGGCTCCTGCCAGTTGCCGATAACTCGGTTACAAAACATGATCATCTCATACAATAAAAATTAGCATCATGTCTTGACCATATCACATCACAACATGCCCTGCAAAAACAAGTTAGACGTCCTCTACTTTGTTATTGCAAGTTTTACGTGGCTGCTACAGGCTTAAGTAAGAACCAATCTCACATACGCATCAAAACCACAACGATAGTTTGTCAAATAGACTCCGTTTTAACCTTCGCAAGGACCAGGCGTAGCCATACTTGGTTCAACTAAAGTTGGAGAGACAGTCGCCCGCAAGCCACCTATGTGCAAAGCACGTCGGGGGAACCGGTCTCGCGTAAGCGTACGCGTAATGTTGGTCCAGGTCGTCTCGTCCAACAATGCCGCCAAACCAAAGTATGACATGCTGGTAGGCTGTATGACTTATATCGCCCACAACTCACTTGTGTTCTACTCGTGCATATAACATCAACATAAATAACCTAGGCTCGGATGCCACTGTTGGGTTTCGTAGTAATTTCAAAAAATTTCCTACGCACACGCAAGATCATGTGATGCATAGCAACGAGAGGGGAGAGTGTTGTCTACGTACCCACGCAGACCGACTGCGGAAGCGTTGACGCAACATAGAGGAAGTAGTCGTACGTCTTCACGATCCAACCGATCAAGCACCGAAACAACGGCACCTCCGAGTTCGAGCACACGTTCAGCTCGATGACGATCCCCGGACTTCGATCCAGCAAAGTGTCGGGGAAGAGTTCCATCAGCACGACGGCGTGGTGATGATCTTGATGCACTACAGCAGTAGGGCTTCGCCTAAACTCCGCTACAGTATTATCGAGGACTATGGTGGCTGGGGGCACCGCACACGGCTAAGGAATAGATCACGTGGATCAACTTGTGTGTTCTAGGGTGCCTCTACCTCAGTATATAAAGGACCAAAGGGGGGAGGCTGGCCAGCCACAAGGGGCACGCCAGGAGAGTCCTACTCCCTCCGGGAGTAGGATTCCCCCCCCCCCCAATCCTAGTTGGAATAGGATTCCTCGGGGGGGGGGGGAGGGGGAGGGGGCCGGCCACCTCTCCTAGTCCTAATAGGACTAGGGGAAGGGGGGAGGCGCGCAGCCCACCTTGGGCTGCCCCTTTCTCCTTTCCACTAAAGCCCACTAAGGCCCATATGGTTCCCGGGGGGTTCCGGTAACCTCCCGGTACTCCGGTAAAATCCCAATTTCACCTGGAACACTTCCGATATCCAAACATAGGCTTCCAATATATCAATCTTTATGTCTCGACCATTTCGAGACTCCTCGTCATGTCCGTGATCACATCCGGTACTCCGAACTAACTTCGGTACATCAAAATGCATAAACTCATAATATAACTGTCATCGTAACCTTAAGCGTGCGGACCCTACGGGTTCGAGAACAATGTAGACATGACTGAGACATGTCTCCAGTCAATAACCAATAGCTGGACCTGGATGCCCATATTGGCTCCTACATATTCTACGAAGATCTTTATCGGTCAGACCGCATAACAACATACGTTGTTCCCTTTGTCATCGGTATGTTACTTGCCCGGGATTCAATCGTCGGTATCCCATACCTAGTTCAATCTCGTTACCGGCAAGTCTCTTTACTCGTTCTGTAATACATCATCCCGCAACTAACTCATTAGTTGTAATGCTTGCAAGGCTTATGTGATGTGTATTACCGAGAGGGCCTAGAGATACCTCTCCGACAATCGGAGTGACAAAACCTAATCTCGAAATACGCCAACCCAACATGTACCTTTGGAGACACCTGTAGTACTCCTTTATAATCACCCAGTTACGTTGTGACGTTTGGTAGTACCCAAAGTGTTCCTCCGGTAAACGGGAGTTGCATAATCTCATAGTTATAGGAACATGTATAAGTCATGAAGAAAGCAATAGCAACATATTAAACGATCGGGTGCTAAGCTAATGGAATGGGTCATGTCAATCAGATCATTCAACTAATGATGTGACCTCGTTAATCAAATAACAACTCATTATTCATGGTTAGGAAACATAACCATCTTTGATTAACGAGCTAGTCAAGTAGAGGCATACTAGTGACACTTTGTTTGTCTATGTATTCACACATGTATTATGTTTCTGGTTAATACAATTCTAGCATGAATAATAAACCTTTATCATGATTATAAGGAAATAAATAATAACTTTATTATTGCCTCTAGGGCATATTTCCTTCACATACCTTGACAAAGTTTTGAAGAAGTTCAAAATGGATCAAGCAAAGAAAGGATTCTTGCCTGTGTTACAAGGTGTGAAGTTAAGACTCAATGCCCGACCACTGCAGAAGATAGAGAGAAAATGAAAGATGTTCCCTATGCTTCTGCCATAGGCTCTATCATGTATGCAATGCTGTGTACCAGACCTGATGTGTGCCTTGCTATAAGTCTAGCAGGGAGGTACCAAAGTAATCCAGGAGTGGATCACTGGACAGCGGTCAAGAACATCCTGAAATACCTGAAAAGGACTAAGGATATGTTTCTCGTATATGGAGGTGACAAAGAGCTCATCGTAAATGGTTACGTTGATGCAAGCTTTGACACTGATCCGGATGATTCTAAATCACCAACCGGATACGTATTTACATTAAACGGTGGAGCTGTCAATTGGTGCAGTTCTAAACAAAGCGTCATGGCGGGATCTACATGTGAAGCGGAGTACATAGCTGCTTCGGAAGCAGCAAACGAAGGAGTCTGGATGAAGGAGTTCATATCCGATCTAGGTGTCATACCTAGTGCATCGGGTCCAATGAAAATCTTTTGTGACAATACTGGTGCAATTGCCTTGGCAAAGGAATCCAGATTTCACAAAAGAACCAAGCACATCAAGAGATGCTTCAATTCCATCCGAGATCTAGTCCAGGTGGGAGACATAGAGATTTGCAAGATACATACGGATTTGAATGTAGCAGACCCATTGACTAAGCCTCTTCCACGAGCAAAACATGATCAGCACCAAGGCTCCATGGGTGTTAGAATCATTACTGTGTAATCTAGATTATTGACTCTAGTGCAAGTGGGAGACTGAAGGAAATATGCCCTAGAGGAAATAATAAAGTTATTATTTATTTCTTGATATCATGATAAATGTTTATTATTCATGCTAGAATTGTATTAACCGGAAACATAATACTTGTGTGAATACATAGACAAACAAAGTGTCACTAGTATGCCTCTACTCTACTAGCTCGTTAATCGAAGATGGTTATGTTTCCTAACCATAGACATGAGTTGTCATTTGATTAACGGGATCACATCATTAGGAGAATGATGTGATTGACATGACCCATTCCATTAGCTTAGCACCCGATCGTTTAGTATGTTGCTATTGCTTTCCTCATGACTTATACATGTTCCTATGACTATGAGATTATGCAACTCCCGTTTACCGGAGGAACACTTTGTGTGCTACCAAACATCACAACGTAACTGGGTGATTATAAAGGTGCTCTACAGGTGTCTCCAAAGGTACATGTTGGGTTGGCGTATTTCGAGATTAGGATTTGTCACTCCGATTGTCGGAGAGGTATCTCTGGGCCCTCTCGGTAATGCACATCACTTAAGCCTTGCAAGCAATGCAACTAATAAGTTAGTTGCAAGATGATGTATTACAGAACGAGTAAAGAGACTTGCCGGTAACGAGATTGAACTAGGTATTGAGATACCGACGATCGAATCTCGGGCAAGTAACATACCGATGACAAAGGGAACAAACGTATGTTGTTATGCGGTCTGACCGATAAAGATCTTCGTAGAATATGTAGGAGCCAATATGAGCATCCAGGTTCCGCTATTGGTTATTGACCAGAGACGTGTCTCGGTCATGTCTACATTGTTCTCGAACCCGTAGGGTCCGCACGCTTAACGTTACGATGACAGTTTCATTATGAGTTTATATATTTTGATGTACCGAAGGTTGTTCGGAGTCCCGGATGTGATCACGGACTTGACGAGGAGTCTCTAAATGGTTGAGACATAAAGATTGATATATTGGACGACTATATTTGGACACCGGAAAGGTTCCAGGTGAGATTGGGACAATACCGGATCACCGGGAGGTTATCGGAACCCCCCGGGAGGTATATGGGCCTTATTGGGCCTTAGTGGAAAGGAGGGGAAAGGAGCAAGGGAGGGGGCGCCCCCCCCTAAGCCCAATCCGAATTGGGAGGGGGCCGGCCCCCCTTTCCTTCCTCCCTCCTTCCTCTTCCTTTCATCTCCTACTCCTAATAGGAAAAAGGGGAGTCCTACTCCCGGTGGGAGTTGTGGGAGTAGGACTCCCCCCTAGGGCGCGCCACCCTCCTAGGCCGGCCCCCTCCTCCACTCCTTTATATACGGGGGCAGGGGGCACCCCATAGATACAATAGTTGATCATTGATCTCTTAGCCGTGTGCGGTGCCCCCCTCCACCATAGTCCTCGATAATATTGTAGCGGTGCTTAGGCGAAGCCCTGCGACGGTAAAACATCAAGATCGTCACCACGCCGTCGTGCTGACGGAACTCATCCCCGACACTTTGCTGGACCGGAGTCCGGGGATCGTCATCGAGCTGAACGTGTGCTAGAACTCGGAGGTGCTGTAGTTTCGGTGCTTGATCGGTCGGGCCGTGAAGACGTACGACTACATCAACCGCGTTGTGCTAACGCTTCCGCTTCCGGTATACGAGGGTACGTAGACAACACTCTCCCCTCTCGTTGCTATGCATCACCATGTTCTTGCGTGTGCGTAGGATTTTTTTTTTGAAATTACTACGTTCCCCAACAGTTATTTTATCATGGATCAGCATATTTGCATTCAAGTTTAACCGGATTAAATTGAACTTGAACAACTGTTGGCTGAGTCATGGTGCCACCATATCGAACTGACCAGTGCAACCACGCTTATCTTTATGGGAAGGTCCTAACTGGGTCTATTGTCGTGCCTCTCGCCGGTGCCTCCAACTAGGGAAGGTTATGGACGCGCGCTACCCTGATCAGGTAGGCAGACATAAGCCTTGTGTGCCCGTTGTTGTTGTTGTTGTTGTTGTTGTTGTTGTTGTTGTTGTTGTTGTTGTTGTTGTTGTTGTTGTTGTCGTGCCTCTTGCCGGTGCCTCCAAAGTAACTGGGTTGCATCGCTAGTGACATGGCACCAGAGGTGGCTCGCTGTCGCTAGTCGGCCGCTGTCGACACAGGGGCAGATTTCCCTTTTTTAATAGGTGAAGACAAAACAAATTTGAAAAAGGTACTGTACATTCTTTTCACATCTAAATTCATCTTTTTTGTTTCTTCATGTATATTTCAAATTTTGATCTGAATTTTTTAAAGGTTGTCTTGACAAGTTTAAATTTGATTTTTTTAAATTGATATCATGGTAGCATATAAGGGCCGGTATCAGCTGATATTTTCCCCGCTGTTGACACATAGGGCCAGATTTCTTTTTTCTTCATTCAAAAATGCCAAGAAAAAACAGAACCTTTCAAAAAAGAAGACAAAACAAATTTGAAAAGATACACTTTCAATATAAAATCGAAAAGCGCACGGCTCTAGGCCTCTAGCCAGCTCAGCAACGACATGATATGTCCATGTCACGATCGAGATATTTCCATGAGAAAAGTCGTTTCCCTCGGAAGATTCTAAACTGGCTCGAGGCCACGTTGTCGCCGCGGCTAAGCGTCCGACCTCCACGTATTCCCGCTTCCCGAAGGCTTCGGCCTACCATGCCCAAGCTGGAAGGTCCTTGCTCATGAAGCAGACGCAGCTTCGTGGCGCCTCTCGTCTCCCCGGCCGACATGCCACCGCCCGGCCTATAAAACCCACACCCTCCCTTATCCACCTCAACATCAAAATCAATCGTCTCGCACTTTCGGTACCAAACCCAACCACCTCCATCATCTCCCTGCACCCCCGAGCCCACGCTTCCCCTGTCCCGCAGCACCAGTACCAGCACCACCGGCTAGCCATGGACGACAAGGACTACGCCACACCGCCCACCGCTCCCGCGCCACAGGCCGAGGCCGGGGCGCCGCAGCACTCCTACCCCCCGACGCACCACGCCATGGACGGCAAGGACGCCACCGCGCCGCAGCCGGGACCGCAGGTCTCCTATCCCTTGATGGAACACGCCATCGACGGTCTGGACGCCACCGCGCCACAGCCGGGAGCGCCGCCGCATCCGTCTTCCCCCCTGACGCAGCAGGCCATGGAGATGGAGGGCAAGTACGCCGCCCCGCAGCCGGGCACGGGAGCGACGCCGCCCTCGTCCTCCCCCCTCATGCAGCAAGCCGTCGACGGCAAGGACGCCGCCCAGGCACCGCCCGGCGCGTCAGTGCCGCCCGCCGAGTCGGCGAGGTGGGGCACGCGGCAGATGGGCCCGCCGGCGGCGCCGGGGGCGCACCCCGAGAACCAGCAGGCGGCGCAGTGGACGGCCTCGCGCGGCGATCAGGAGCTGCCGCCGTACGTCATCATGGGGGGACCGGAGCCGGCGGCGGCGGCGTCGGCGCGGCGGACGGACAAGGAGACCAAGGACAGCCCCATGGAGCACATCCTCGACTTCTTCAACGTCTGGAGCCGCAAGGCCGAGGAGCTCTCCTCCAACATCTGGCTCAACCGTAAGCACAAACCCATCCAACCTTCATCACGATGATACTTTGCTTCTGCTCTGCTCACACCGACCGTTTTCTTCTTTGTTCCAGTCAAGACGGCGCCGTCCATGTCCGACGCGGCGATGGGGAAGCTGAGCCTGGGCGCCAAGGCCATCACGGGGGGCGGCTTCGAGAAGCTGTACAAGCAGACCTTCGCCTCCGGCCCCGACGAGCATGTAAAGAAGACGTTCGCCTGCTACCTGTCCACGGCCACGGGCCCCGTCGCCGGCACGCTCTACCTCACCAACATGAACGTCGCCTTCTGCAGCGACCGCCCGCTCTCCTTCACCGCGCCGTCGGGCCAGACCGCCTGGAGCTACTACAAGATCATGATCCCGCTGGCCAAGCTCGCCGCCGTCGAGCCCGTCACGGCCAAGGAGAGCCCGCCGGAGAAGTACATCCACATCGTCACCGTCGACTCGCACGACTTCTGGTTCATGGGCTTCGTCAGCTACGACAAGGCCGTGCACCACCTGGGCGGGGCCGTCTCCTCGTCGCAGCACCACGGCGCCGCTCCCGCCGCGGCGCCGGCGCCGGCACCCACCTACGAGTGATTGGCTGATTGCCGCCGTGTTCCATGTTCGTGGCTCTCTGCTTTTCATTGCCGTGTGTGTGCGCTCTGTTTTTCGGGCGGATCTGTTTAGTGAGTGCTCTGGTGTGTAGTGGATTTTCGTGTGGTTACGTGCTGTTGTCTATACGCTTGTGTTCTTCGGAGTTGGACAATGTATTTGAAATTTGAGCATGTTTGCTAGTTATCCATTCTATGCTGTCAGGTTTCTAACATGACACGTGTGATTGATAATCCAAAGTTACTTATGGCTTGCCCTAGCCACCACCCGCCGTCTCCCCCTCCCGGTGACGTCGGAGGCGGCCTCGGGAAGTCTTGGAGGTCTGTTGTGATAGACCCTCTAAGATCACCTAGGCTAGATTAGGTCGGTAGCAATCTCTATTCATTGAGCTGTCTATGCATCCGAGAGAGAGAGAAACATGGAGAGATGGGGACGAAGAGGAGTACCTTCTCCTTGGCTCGATGAACCCGTGGTGCCGGACATGGTGGAGGGCAATGGTGATGGCAGGGTGTGGTCTAAGGCGGCGGCGTGTCGGTGGGGTGTACGGCTCACGACAAACCTCGTGTTGCGTGCCGTCGGCCCCACCTCTTTATCCAGCGCAGGTGACAGGGGCCGTCAACCATAGTGGGTTGGATGCCCGCGACTAGGGCGTGGATTAAGGGTCCGGTGGGCCGTTGGGCTCATACGGGAGGAGATCAACCTAACATTTTTCTTTTTATCTCAATTTTTATTTTTAACCATATACTTTGCACTTTACTCATTTCATCACATATCAATACATAAAAGCATGTTTTATCGTCACAGCTCAATAGCCGATAGAATCAGACAACCATAACATACCTCTCTGTTTTGAAACAAATACTGTTTCTTTTGGGCCTCTCATGATCTAGGAATCATAGCCTTTCTCTTAAACCCATGCTGGCTAAGTGTTCCTTGAACACATTGGGTGGTAAGCCTTTCGTAAGCGGATCCGTAAGCATATTCTTTGTCCATATATGCTCGAGACTTATAGCGTGATTCTGAATTTTATCTTTCACACCATAATACTTTATTTCTATTGTTTTGGCAGCGTTACTCGACTTGTTGTTGTAAGCATAGAATACTGCGGGCTGATTGTCACAGCACATCTTTAGTGGTTTGTCAATACAATCTACCACTTTCAAGTCATGTATAAATTTCTTTAACCATATCATCTGCCCCGTGGCCTCATAACATGCCATAAATTCTGCATACATCGTGGACGATGCAACTTTTGATTGTTTGGAGCTTCTCCACAAAAAAGCCCCTCCAGCAAGAGTGAACACGTATGCAGACATGGATTTTCTATCATTTTTGTCTCCCGTAAAATCTGCGTCTGAATACCCTCTTATCTCTAGGGAATCAGATATCCTGGATGTTAGCATGTGGTCCTTCGTGCCTTGCGCATAACGCAATGTTTTCTTTACCATCTTCTAGTGCTCTGTGCATGGATTCTCTTGATATCGACCGATTACCTCGGTGATAAAAGCTAAGTCAGGGCGAGTGCATACTTGTGCATACTATAAACTTCCAATAGCCGAAGCATATGGTATTGTTTTCATTTGATCGATCTCGTACTGATTCTTGGGACATTGGAATTTCCCAGAACCGCCGCCTTGACTATTGGTGTAGGTGTGGCTTTACTCGCATGTATATTATACTTTTTGAGAACCTTTTCTAAATATGCCTTCTACGATAGTCATAAAACAACATTTTACCTATCTCGATGAATTTCTATGCCCAAACATATGATGCTTCACCAAGATCTTTTATATCAAAATTTGAGGATAAGAACTTCTTTATTTCTCATAGCAGACTAACTTCACTGTTAGCAAGCAAGATATCATCCACATACAAGATTAGGAAAATATATTTCTCATTTTTAAACTTTGCATAAATACAGTTATCCTCAACATTCTCTTTAAATCCAAATCTTTTAATTATCTCATTAAACTTTAGATACCACTGTCTAGAGGCTTGCCTTAATCCATAAATGGATTTCTTCAGGCGGCATCCCATATCTTCCTTGCCTTTCATGATAAAACCCTTGGGTTGTTTCATGTAAACATTTTATTTTAAATCCCAGTTTAGAAATACCGTCTTTACATCCATTTGATGTAGCTCTAAATCAAAATGTGCAACTAATGCCATTATAGTTCTGAAGGAATCCTTACATGAGATTGGGGAAAATATCTCATTGAAATCTACCCCTTCTTTTTGTATAAATCCTTTTTGCTATAAGTCGTGCTTTATACTTTTCTACATTCCCATTAGAGTCATACTTAGTTTTGTAGACTCATTTACAGCCTATTGTTTGGCTCCTTTAGGAATATTCTCTAAGTCCCAAACATCTTTCGAACTCATCGATTTCATCTCGTCTTCCATTGCCTCCAGCCACTTCGATGAGTGAGGGCTTCTCATGGCCTCTTCATATGAAGTGGGATCACCTTCCATATGAACTATTTCTTTGTTACAAACTTTATAATCAGTAGAAATAGCTGATCTTTTAGTTATTTTAGACCTTCTAAGGGCCTCATTCTCTGGCACATTCTATGCCTCAACTTCCGGCACATCTTCTAAAAGTGGCTGCTGCGCCTCCCCCTCATGCTCAACAATGGGTTCAGTCGGGTCCTGACGGACATGTTCCAAATCTTCTCCCATGGTTGTCATGGGTGGAGTTACAATAGGTGCTTGCACCTCAACCTCAGGTACAATAGGTAGTGAAAAAAATGGCTCCTGGATCATCGGATTAGGTGCATGCACCCTCTTCTCCTCAAGATCAATTTTCCGAGCTACCATGCTCCCCCTCATCATTTTGTCCTCTAAGAAGACTACATGTCTTGTTTCTACAAACTTTGTGTATCTCTGTGGACAGTAAAAGCGAAAACCTTTTGTTCTATCAGGATAGCCAATGAAGTGGCAACTGACTGTTTTGGGATCTAACTTTGCAATATGTGGATTAAACACTTTGGCCTCAGCTGGGCTCCCCCACACCCTTAAGTATTGTAGGGAGGGCACTCTTCCTATCCACAACTCGTACGGTGTTTTGGGCACCGACTTGCTTGTACTCTATTGAGGGTGTGAATGGCGGTTTTAAGCGCCTCCATCCATAATCCCAATGGCAAGGTGGAGTAACTCATCATGCTGCACACCATATCCATAAGTGTACGGTTACGCCTTTCAGCTACTCCATTTTGCTGAGGCTCGCTCGACATTGAATACTGGGCAACTATGCTAGTCTCCTATAAGAACCTTGCAAAGGGTCTAGGGACTTGGCCATATGGAGTGTGCCGACCGTAGTACCCCCCGGTCAGGTCTTACTATCTTTATTCTTTTATCATGCTGATTTTCAACTTCAGCTTTGAATATTTTAAATTTATCCAACGCTTCAGATCTTCCTTTGATTGGATAAATATAACCATATCAGGAGTAATCATCTGTGAATGTTATGAACGATTCATAGCCATCCACAGTTTTCACAGCAAATGGTCCACAAATGTCAATGTGAATAATTTCTAGTGTTCCTGTGCTACGGTTTGCACCCTTTTTTATTTGTTTTACATACTTTCCTTTAATGCAATCTATGCATTATTCTAACTCTGAGAACTCTAATGGAGGAAGAATTTCATTTTAACTAGTCTTTCTATTCTCCCCTTCGAAACATGGCCCAAGCGACAGTGCCATAATTTTGATGAGTCATGAGTTCTCTTTCTTTCCTTTTGTTCTTTATCCGACGCGGAAACATGGTCATTCACATTACACACAGAACACTTTTTCACGTAGTGATAATAAATAAAGCTCATTGTGAAGGAAAGCAACACCCACATGAGTATTATTAAACCATATGGCACACTTGCCATGTCCAAAATGACAGTCATAATGATCTTTATACAAACATGAAACACTAATCAAGTTTATGTGTAATGAACGAACATATAAAACATCTATAAGCAGAAGCTTGTATCCATCAGCTAACTCCAGGGAGATGTCACTGACAGCTTCAACTTCTGCTTGAACTCCGTTTGCAACTTCAATGCATCTTTCGCTTCTTTGCGTAGTCCGCGTCGAATGGAATCCGTGTAACGAATTTGCAACATGAACAGTTGCTCCTGTGTCAATCCACATGGTAGATTTTGCAAACTGTGTATACAAGGATTAATTTACAAAGAAAACAATGTTGTTACCTCTCTTTGCCATTATTGACTTTATCCAAACAGGGGCAATCTTTCTTGTAGTGACTAGTCTGCTTACAATGGAGACATGTATCTTTGTCCACTGGAAAAGACTTTTGCTGATGCTGATATTGCATGGGAGCTTTTCCATGTGGCTTTGAAGGGGAACCTTTGTTGCTTTGATTGTAATTCTTTTTCTTATTATCCTTCACATAGTTCAGAGAACCATCATGTGCGGTCTTAGTCTTTCCTCTTCTTGCACACACGTGGCCATAGTCTTTTCAATGTCCCATATTTCAGGCGACATGTTGTAGTTGACAACAAAAGTGTCAAACTCTTTTGCAAGTGAAGTCATAACCAGGTGAACAAGGAGTGCAGGTTTGAGATCCAAATTCGAATCCATGGTTTAAGCTTAGCTGCCATGTTGCTCATCCTGAGGATGTGCTCTCTTATGCCATGTCCACCGCCTATGTACTTTTCTGTCACCAGCTGCTTTAACAACTAGGTAGCATATATCTTTGAAGAACCAGTGAACTGGCTCTTTATTTTTTTTCAAGAAACTCCCTACGGAAGTACACAATGCAATTGAGCCCACAACAGCATTCTCAATTGTGTTCTTTATGAAAGCCATGCACTTTTTATTGGCGGTTAGCCACTTTTGGTTGTCGAGGGTATATGACATCTCCACTGGAGCATGATCCCTCTTCTTTTTGTTTCAAGCTGCATCATCATCTTTTGCATCTCTGACTGGCTCTGGTGGTTTGACCGCCTATGGAGTGTCCACAACCCAGTCCACCTCAGCACAAACAAAAGCCAAGTCGACCTTCTTTCTACATTCAGTGTAGCTGTCACCTCTGAGGGTTGGAACATCCTTGATGTAGCTCATCAAGTAGTACCCTCCTGAAAACCACAATGAAATGAGATCATAACAACATTTGCATGCATTAATTCAACATTGGTCAAAATTAAAACATATAACTGTTTGTGCAATTGAAACTATATCACTGTTGGGCAGAAAATAGAAATAAATGCACATATAAACAACAATAAATCATGATTATGTTATTAACAACGTTGGTCATAAAATGACAGAATCATAATTGTTTCACTAAGCACTTTAACATGCTCTTAAAAATTAACTCTCACTTTAGTTCTATTCACCTTTCAAAAAGAGCACTTTTATTTATTTTGCAGCGGAAAACATGAATAAAAATCCATGAACTTTATGCTTTTCAGAAGCATTTCTTTTACTTTTCTATTTTCTAAAACAAACATTTCGGTGGATCAGTTTGAATAGAAAAATTATGAGCAAAGTTCTCTAAAAAACTATACATAATTCAATCCAAAACATGCTTCTGAAAAATAACAGACAAAACGCTGACGGGCCACTTGCTGGAATTTAGTCTATTTTGGGCAGCCCAATAACTGTTTCAGAAATTCCTAATACATCCTAGAGGCCCACTTAGCCCATTTGTGCAAGGCAAGGGATACTACTAAAGTTTAGTCCCACATTGCTAGTTTAGTGGGAGTTGGACCTCCTTATAAGGGAGGTTCTTTCCTCACTTGTATGAGCATGAGAACAAGAGGGATATCCACGCGCGCTCCTCCTCCGCCGCCCGCCTCATCACGACGCGCCGCGTCGCGCCGCGCCGCGCCGCGGGTTGCGGGAATGAGCCGAGCCGATATCTCAATTTTTGACACGCACTATGGGTATACAAAAGGTCACACGGAAGCTTAAAAGATTTTTGCGAAAGTGGAGTTCGAATGCGAACGGTGCAGCCCTTCAGCTGCTGGCTGTTTGCTTCGCCTCCGTCTCTTCGTGTCGCCTCCCGTCGCTGTCCTCTCGCCTCCTTCTCTTGCACCTATAAAAGGGAGGTCGCTCCTCCCAGAGAGACGCACCAGAACTACTCCTTCCCTCACCATCGGTTCCATCTCTGAGCTGCTGCTGTCTTCCTCATCCCGGCTTGCGGCGTGCACCGCACGTCGGGACAGTAGGCCTCCGAGGCCGCACCTTTTGAGTCCTGTATGAGAGAAGGGTGATAAGGTTTTTGGGGAGCGCTCTGCGCGACTACTGGCTTCTTCATCACGGACTCCGGCGACTACTTCCCCGACGACGACTTCTTCCCCGATGTCGACTACCTCAACAATGACATGGCTGGAGAGGATGTCGACCCCAAGTCCAGTGCTTCTGCTGCTGTTGTCCCATATGTGTTATTCTTCTCTCTGTCAGATGTCCTGCCATAGTTTCTCATACTAGTACTTTCCCTACATGTGTTAGGTTCTACTCCATATATGCAACATGATCTAGTGTCTGTCCTAGATGTGTTCAGTTCAAGTTCATATATGCAAATGCTATTTACTTTTTCCTCGTCAGGTTGCATGACTTGCTTTATCGCGGCTATATTAGTCATGCTTTATCTAATATTTATGTTAATAAAATCGTTTATTAAATTGCTCATATTTCCAACAATCCAAAAACCTTATTATAGGCAATTTACCCCAAGTGGTTTTGCTGCTTCCATGAGACCTCCTATGTTTGAGGGTATCCACTATAAGAGGTGGCGCGTGAGAGCAGTCTTATGGTTTCAAACCATGAGTTGCTACGACGCCACTCTTGGCAAACCTGAAGGAGAGCTTGATGCTCAACATGCACAAGCTTTTCAGAAAATGGATACTCTGTTTAAGGCTGCTCTCTTGAGTGTTCTTGGCGAGAACATAGTTGATGCTTATGCGTCAATTGATAATGGAAAAGATATGTGGGACGCACTCGAGGCCAAGTTTGGGGTCTCGGATGCAGGCACTGAGCTGTACATCATGAAGCAATTCTATGATTACAGGATGTCTGAAGAGCGCTCCGTGGTTGAGCAAGCTCATGAGATACAGTCATTTGCTAGAGAACTTGAGCAGTTCAGTTGTATGCTACCGGACAAGTTTGTTGCCGGAGGTATCATCACTAAGCTTCCTCCTTCGTGGAGGAACTTCGCTACCTTGCTGAAGCATAAGAGGCAGGAGTTTTCCGTCCTGGATCTCATTGGCACTCTTGATGTGGAAGAAAAGGCGAGAGCAAAGGACACATGTGCTCGAGGTATTGAGGGAGGATCTAGTGCCAATCTGGTATAGAAGAAGAACTTCTAGCCCCACAAGTTCAAGAACAAGGGCAAGTTTGATGGTAAAGAAAAGTTTGATGGGAAGAACAAGGCTATGCAACACACGAACTTCAAGAAGAAGAATGACAAGAAGAAAGGTGCTTGTCATGTGTGTGGGGATCCTGATCATTGGGCTCCTAGTTGCCCTAATCGCTATGACAAGCGTCATCCTGGGAAAGGCGACAAGACCGCTAATGTTGTCATTGGAGACACTGACATGCAGGATGCTGGGTATGGTATATTTCCCACTATTTTTCAGTATGTCATTCTCCTGATTGGTTGATTGACACGGGTGCTAATGTGCATGTATGCGGTGATATTTCCATGTTTTCGTTTTATCAGACCGCAGGGACTTCAACCGTGCTGATGGGCAACGGTTCAAGTGCTTCTGTTCGTGGTGTTGGCACGGTCGATCTGAAGTTTACTTCGGGGAAGATCGTGCGGCTAAAGAACGTGCATTATGTCCCCTCCGTCAATAAAAATCTTGTTAGCAGATCTCTTCTGTGTAGAGATGGCTACAAGCTTGTCTTTGAGTCGAATAAATTTGTAATATCCAAGTATGGAACCTTTGTTGGTAAAGGCTATGAGTCAGGAGGTATGTTTCGTTTATCCTTATCAGACATTTGCAATAAAGTTGTTAATCATATTTGCAACAATAGTGAATCATATGTGTGGCATTCACGTCTTTGTTATGTTAACTTTGGTTGCATGTCGCGACTAGCGAAGTTGAACTAAATCCCTAGTTTCACCACTGTCAAGGGATCTAAGTGTCAAGTGTGTGTGCAAGCTAAGCAACCTCGTAAGTCTCACACGACTGCGGAAATGAGAAATCTTGCACCACTAGAGCTCATACATTCAGATCTATGTGAAATGAATGGTGTGTTGACAAAAGGTGGAAAGACATATTTCATGACGTTAATTGATGACTCCACTAGATACTGCCGTGTGTATCTTCTGAAATCTAAGGATGAGGCTTTGAACTTTTTCAAGATCTATAAAGCTGAAGTGGAAAACCAACTTGATCGAAAAATCAAGAGGCTTAGGTCCGACCGTGGTGGAGAGTATTTTTCCAATGAATTTGATGCTTTTTGTGCGGAACATGGTATAATCCATGAGAGGACGCCGCCCTACTCACCTCAGTCAAATGGGGTGGCCGAAAGAAAGAACCGTACTCTAACTGATTTGGTTAACGCCATGTTAGACACATCGGGTCTCTCCAAGGCATGCTGGGGGAAGGCGATATTGACAGCATGTCATGTCCTAAACCGAGTCCCCACAAAGAACAAAGAGATAACTACATTTGAGGAATGGGAGAAGAAAAGGTTAAAACTCTCTTATCTGCGAACATGGGGTTGTTTGGCGAAAGTCAATGTTCCAATTCCAAAGAAGCGGAAGCTTGGACCAAAGACTGTGGATTGTGTTTTTCTGGGATATGCTTTTCATAGCATTGGCTATAGATTCTTGGTTGTAAAATCTGAGGTACCTGACATGCATGTCGGTACGATCAAGGAGTCGAATGATGTGACTTTCTTTGAAGATATCTTTCCCATGAAGGATATGGCAACCTCATCTAATCAGGAGATGCCTAGTTCATCGAACCAGGAACC
This sequence comes from Triticum dicoccoides, assembly GCF_002162155.2. Classification (NCBI taxonomy): domain Eukaryota; kingdom Viridiplantae; phylum Streptophyta; class Magnoliopsida; order Poales; family Poaceae; genus Triticum; species Triticum dicoccoides. Next base: position 663,797,154 of record NC_041388.1, on the reverse strand, counting down.
AGTTATAATTACCGAACCTGTCATTTCGATGGAACACTTTGAAAGTCCCGTGGAGGAGAACAATGAAGTTCCTACTAGGAGCAAGAGACAGAGGACTGCAAAGTCCTTTGGTAATGATTTTCTTATGTATCTCATAGATAACACTCCCAGTTCTATTTCAGAGGCCTATGCATCTGAAGATGCTGACTAGAGGAAGGAAGCGGTTCGTAGCGAGATGGATTCCATCTTGGCGAATGAAACTTGGGAGATAATTGATCGTCCTTATGGGTGCAAACCTATAGGATGTAAATGGGTATTCAAGAAGAAGCTTAGGCCCGATGGTACTATTGAAAAGTACAAGGCTCGCCTCGTGGCTAAGAGTTATACCCAAAAGGAAGGTGAAGACTTCTTTGATACTTACTCACCTCCGACTCGACTGACCACTATTCGAGTTCTACTTTCACTATCTGTCTCGCATGGTCTTCTCGTTCATCAAATGGATGTTAAGACTGCTTTCCTAAATGGAGAGTTGGACAAGGAAATTTATATGGAACAACTAGATGGGTTTGTACTAGATGGTCAGGAAGGAAAAGTGTGCAAGTTGCTAAAGTCTTTGTATGGACTCAAGCAAGAACCCAAACAGTGGCATGAGAAGTTTGAAAGAATTTTAACACCTGCAGGCTTTGTTGTAAACGAAGCTGACAAATGTGTGTACTATCGCCATGGTGGGGGTGAGGGAGTTATCCTTTGCTTGTATGTTGATGACATACTGATTTTCAAAACAAATCTGAATGTTATTAAGGAGGTCAAGAATTTCCTATCTCACTGTTTTGAGATGAAGGATTTAGGAGTGGCTGATGTCATTCTGAACATTAAGTTGTTGAGAGACGATGATGGTGGGATTACATTGCTTCAATCTCACTATGTGGAAAAGATCTTGAGTCGCTTTGGCTATAGTGACTGCAAGCCCTCTCCAACACCATATGATGCGAGTGTGTTACTTCGAAAGAATCGAAGAATTGCTAGAGATCAATTGAAATATTCTCAGATTATTGGCTCACTTATGTACTTAGCAAGTGCTACAAGACCTGACATCACTTTTGCTGTTAGCAAACTGAGTTGGTTTGTCTCAAAACCAGGAGATGTGCATGGGAAAGCTCTAGAGAGAGTTTTGCATTATTTGAAAGGCACTGCGAATTATGGAATTCACTACACCGGGCACCCAAAGGTGCTTGAAGGGTATAGTGACTCAAACTGGATCTCATATGCTGATGAGATAAAGGCCACGAGCGGTTATGTATTCACTCATGGAGGTGGCACTGTTTCTTGGAAGTCTTGCAAGCAGACCATCTTAACGAGGTCAACAATGGAAGCAGAACTCATAGCACTAGATACAGCTATGGTCGAAGCAGATTGGCTTCGCCGGCTCTTGAATGACTTGCTGGTTGTTGAGAAACCTGTATCGGGTATCCTTATGAACTGCGACAATCAAACTGTGATCACGAAAATGAGAAGCTCAAGGGATAACATGAAGTCATCGAGACACGTTCAGAGAAGGTTAAAGTCTATTAGGAAAATTAAAAACTCTGGAGTTATTGCATTGGATTATATTCAAACGTCTAAAAATCTGGCAGATCCTTTTACTAAGGGTCTATCTCGTAATGTGATAGATAATGCATCGAGGGAGATGGGTATGAGACCCACAATATGAGTTGTTCACAGTGGTAACCTATTCTTTGTGATCAGAGATCCCGTGAATTAGATGTGGAAGACAAGCTGTTGGTCAACTGAGAGGAGAGTATCCTTACTATTCACAATACCACTCCATGAAGATGCAATACTCTCCTAATCTGCATGGCAGGTTGATGTATATCTTAATGTGTTCTAAGTGGCTTATTTAAGCAGAGATGTTATCCTGCAGAACATCTTTTGAAGAACACACCTATATGAGTCTGATTGTCAAACGTCCCAATCTATGAGAGTAGGGTTCTCTCTAGTAAACTCATGAAAGGTCATGGAGTATGACACATAAGCTCCACCCGCGGGGAAGACTCATGGTAGCCACGTATCAGTCAAAGGCTTTATGTGAAGCTAGACTCGCAGAAAACTTGCAGTTCAAGGCCCAGTCCACTTTTCAAGTTGGTTACTAGTGTAGCATAGAGTTCTAGGTGGAAGTTCAACTTAACAGTCTCTACTGCAGTACCGGTATATAAAACAGTGCTTTGGAACTAAAGGCAAATTTCTGTGTGCCTCTGGGATCTGGTGGGGGACTGCTGGAATTTAGTCTATTTTGGGTAGCCCAATAACTATTTCAGAAATTCCTAATAAATCCTAGAGGCCCACTTAGCCCATTTGTGCAAGGCAAGGGATACTACTAAAGTTTAGTCCCACATTGCTAGTTTAGTGGGAGTTGGACCTCCTTATAAGGGAGGTTCTTTCCCCACTTGTACGAGCATGAGAACAAGAGGGATATCCACGCGCGCTCCTCCTCCTCCGCCCGCCTCGCCACGCCACGCCTCGTCACGACGCGACGCGACGCGACGGTGCAGCCTTCGGCTGCTGGCTGTTCGCTTCGCCTCCGTCTCTTCATTTCGCCTCCCGTCGCTGCCCTCTCGCCTCCTTCTCTTGCGCCTATAAAAGGAAGGTCGCTCCTCCCAGAGAGACGCACCAGAACTACTCCTTCCCTCGCCATCGGTTCCATCTCTGAGCTGCTGCTGTCTCCCTCATCCCGGCTTGCGGCGTGCACCGCACATCGGGACAGTAGGCCTTCGAGACCACATCTTTTGAGTCCTGTACGGGAGAAGGGTGATAAGGTTTTTGGGGAGCGCTCTGCGCGACTACTGGCTTCTTCATCACGGACTCCGACGACTACTTCCCCGACGACGACTTCTTCCCCAACGTCGACTACCTCAGCAACGACATGGCTGGAGAGGATGTCGACCCCAAGTCCAGTGCTTCTGCCGCTGCTGTCCCGTATGTGTTTTTCTTCTCTCTGTCAGATGTCCTGCCACAGTTTCTCGTACTAGTACTTGCCCTACATGTGTTAGGTTCTACTCCATATATGCAACATGATCTAGTGTCTGTCCTAGATGTGTTCAATTCAAGTTCATATATGCAAATGCTATTTACTTTTTCTCCGTCAGGTTGCATGACTTGCTTTATCGCGGCTATATTAGTCATGCTTTATCTAATATTTCTGTTAATAAAATCATTTGGTAAATTGCTCATATTTCTAACACCACTTTGCTTGCGCGGCCCGTCCCACGGCCTGCGACACGCGAGCCGCTTGAGGCCCAATGGCCCGCTAGGCGTGTGCCGCTCTGCAGCCTGGACAACACGGCCCACGGCTCGCTGTGTTGAGCGCCACTTGAGTGTGGCCGTCGGATTCCATGTGATGGTCCAGCGCGCTCTCGCTGGGTCAAAACCAGCCCCGACCCAAAACTCTAGCCCTACTCTCTTTTATCCTCCTCTCATCCCTCTTCCCATAGACGGCAGAAAAAAGGGGCTATGCCCGGCCGCCGGCAACGACGTCGACTGCCAATTCACCGCGCCAGCTTCTCTTTCCCTTCCCCCTTCTTTTCCCCCTCCATCCTCCGCCTCCGGCATGGGAGCGGTGACAGTGATGCGTGCCGGCTTGTTCTGACAGGGACAATGATCGTTCGGTGTTTCATGAACCTTGATGTAGTTTTTATTAGGTTTGATGTGTTCTGTACTTCCAGTAAATCTTTACAATAACCCTGATATTTTTTGCAAAAAAAAAGACAAGGCACGACCGTGGAACTCCATTCGTGTCCAACAAGACGAGGAGCGTTGCATAAAGATTGTACGCCTTCTGCCTAATGTAACAGAGAAAAGGGAATAAAAGCTTATATATAATTGATGCTAACAAATATATGTGCATTTCATTTTTGACTTCATCTTTCTATTTTCTACACTAATAATTTTTTTGTTTGAGTACTCTACACTAATAAATTTGCTTTTGTAAAAATACCACAACCTCTTGTGTGAACAACTTGACATCATCAATCTACAAAAAGCAACAAACATGCCGATAGGTGCCCGCTGTTGGTGATCTGAAGCCTATATGAACAGACTTATATCGTGATCAACTCAGCTGGTTAGGTGCCTTAGGTTATCTAGCTTATGTAGCCCTTTATTTTCCTTTTTTTCTTGCTTAGTTGTAAACTGGTGGTTTTTATTAAATGAAATCGGAGGAAAGCCCTCTTTGTCAATAGTTTCAAGAGCTAATGTATTTTCTCACCGCCCCTTGATATACTAGATAACACCCCGCGCGTTGCTGCAAAAAATTAGAATAGCAAGTTCTAAAACTTTATAAGGCATATTCCTAAAGGACAAATAAGATATGAGAATGAAAAGAATTTTACCGCTCGAGTGGGATGCTTGTGAGCTCGCGCAAACCACAATTTCAAAATGATACATCCATATTGTTTCAGCCTCGCAAATTACAGAAAGTTGGTCAACCAATGAAAGAATTGTAGTAAGGCATTCATTCTTCAAAGTACCATAACAAAGTTCCAACAATAATTAGTTGTATGGTATGGCTTATGGATGAATGCCCTTTCTGGACCAGAACTCCTTGGCCATGCAAGCACATTTACAGCACAAAGAGAGGCGACTTAGTACATGAACATAAGAGGAATATGACCTGGTAATTTTATTGTGAAGAAGATATTTGTAGAAATAAGACTGGGCATAAGACACTTGGTAGTGATCAATATATTCAGCGCTAGGGAAATGCTTTTGAAATCGCACACTTCTCGGATGTATGCATCAAACTTATGAAAACAATCTGCACATAGTAGTATAAAACAAAGCTTTTCCCTACAATATCAGCTATTATATGAATAATGAACTGTCACAGAATTTGTTCAATATATAGTGCCAAGGATTATGAAGATATCAATAAAACATACCTATGAAGAAGAGACACCAGATATTATTATAACCACAAATACCTAGGAATTCTTAAGATAAATATGGATCATAAACTTACTGAATTCCATTTAGGATACCTTTTTTTCCAACATAGCAAATAATGACATGCTATATGAACTAATGAATTTGTTATCGATGACTGCATCAAAGTATCAAATACATATTCAGTTGGTAGTGGAGCATAAAGATTACCTATATTTATTTTCAATCACAACCTGACAGCATTTTCATCAAAGACCTTGCTGATATAGATTAAAACATCTGTACAAAGAAATATTAGACATATTAGGGGTTTTAATTAGCATGGCAATGCACCCAAGATGGTCTGGTACTTCCCCGCAAATAAAAGGTAAATCCTAAGTTCAAAGCTTTTCCCAAGAATACCTGTCGGGGGTTGGGTGCGACATATGCCAAAGGATGGCTTATCATGGTGGGGGCGAGTAGAACGTCGTCGGTGCCTGGAAACGGGATGAGGCGAAGACATGCACGTCGGCGAATCTTACCCAGCTTCAGGGCTCTCCGGGGAGATAATACCCCTACTGCTGCTCTACGGGGTCTTCGCATGATCACTATGGCAAAGTGTTTACACGGTTGCTCCTTGAGCTGTTTCCTGGAGGTAGGAGAAGGCAAGGCTAGCTCTCTCCTTCCTATATGATCTGGTCTAGTGCTAATGGATTCCAACCCTTTGCATGGATGCCCTCGGGGGTTTATATAGGCCTACCCCCAGGGGTACAATGGTAATCCAGCTGGGCGCGGGCCCAGCCGTCAGTCTCTCTGGCCGCCGTCTTATTCGCCGACTCCTGGGGCCCGCTGACTGGTGGGCCCTGCCGACTAGCTTGGTGTGGAGCCGACAGGCCGCGTCCGCCGCGGGCGGGTCCTTGTCGGCTGCAGATTACTATAGCTGTGCCTCTAATGATGCAGGCTCAGTCATGAGGTCGTGGCAACAGCCCTGCCGTCGGGCGAGCACTGTGGCCACTACTTGTCGTGTCTGATTAATGGCGCGTGGGGCCTGTGGGAGGGGCCGGCCGACTTCTGGTGGCCGACTCCCATTCGGGCCGACTAGTGGTGCTTTCGCCGTCTTTCGTACGCCCGCCGACTGGTGGGACCCATCGTCCCTGGGTCGTACCAGCAGGCCGTCGTGGGCACAGGGCTCCGCCCCTGGGGCTGATGTCAGGGCCGGCACGGCAACAGTGTCGCGCCGCACGGAAATCCCCGCGGGCACGACGTACTGTAGCCATGCCTGCCCTTGGGAAAAGGGGTGGGAGTGGACCTCGCTGTGGCCACTCCCCGTCCCGTCCCTCTTTATGAGGGCATGGAGGTTGTTGGCGTCGCGGGCCGACTCCCCAAGGCCGGCTTCTCTGGAAGTCGCCAGTCAGGAGTCGGCTCATCCTGAAGTCGTCCCTGGGACTCGGCCGCGAGTGGGCAGCCGGCCGCCTCGCCGCCGACTCTCAGAAGGCGTCTCTTCGTCCTGGGGCCTCGAGGGGCGCAATCTGCCTCAATGTCTTGAAAGGTTCTGGGCCAGGGTTTGCCTACCCGTGGCCCATTACTCCGACAGTAGTCCCCGAAGCTGGTGAGGCTCCAAGGGCGACATGTCATGGAGCCTCAACAGTTTCTTCTCTCCGACAGTCGGATCTGGGCTTCGCTAGCCGTCTTCTGTTAAGCCGACTAGTTGGAGTCGGACTTGCTCAAGGCTGACTTGCCCAAAAAAAGTTTGAACGCTGCGGCGGAGTTCTGGTAGCGTGCCTGATAAGCTTCCGGGTTGCCATCCATGGTTGACCTATCGCGAGGCGCCACGTGGCGGAGCTAGTCTGATCGCCCTTGTGCGCGACAAGACAGGCCTACAGGCGGGGCCCGCCACTACCGCGCCTCGGCATGCGAACGGATCCGTTGTGGCCGCGCGGACGGTTGGAGTTCCCGCGCGGTTATTGCGCGTGGTAACTTCGTGTGGTAAATTGTGGGGGTTGTGGGGTCCCGGGCGCAGTTAATCCCACGTCCGCCCCCTCGACTTCTCAGCCCATGAGCCTACAAGTAGGCGGGGGGAGGGGGGCGGCGAAACACGCGCGCCCATTCTCCCCACTTCCTTTCGCTCCTTCTTGCTTCTTCTTCTTCTTGCCGCTGGTGCTCCGAACCACGCCGTGCCCGCATCGATGAGCTCCTCCTCCGCCGCCATGCCTCCTGCTGTTCGCTCCGGGGTGTGGGATGGCTCCGAGGTTGACGATGATGACATCGAGATCCTCCGCCTTACACGGCGGCTGCCTGGCAGGGACTTAGTGCGGGTCCGCCTCGCGCCGGAGGGAGAGATATCGCCGGCGCCGGAGGAGGGCGAGCGGGTCATATTCCGCTCGCACCTCACGCGCGGCCTGGGACTGCCGGCGAGCGGCTTCTTCCGCTCCTTCTTGGAGTTCCACGGGCTCCAGCCGCACCACCTTACTCCGAACACGGTGGTGCTGCTGGCTGCCTTCGCCACCCTGTGCGAAGGCTTCCTCGGCGTCCTCCCCACCATCGAGCTCTGGGGTGAGTTCTTCCAATCCAAGCTTGGCACGCACGTCACCGGCGTGCCGGCCCAGTGCGGTGCATTCATCGCAATGCGGAGATCAGTGGCCGACAATCCGTTTCCCACCATCGCACTGATTAAGTCGGTGAAGATGTGGCAGCGGTCATATTTTTATGTGAAGAACGTCGCCCCAGAAGGCGACTGGGTCAACCTGCCGGCTTACGAAGCCGGCGCGCCGGCTGGAAGGCTCCCCAGTTGGTCACACCGAGCCAGGACGCTGTCTCCCGCTAGTGCCGCCGCCATCGCGCGACTCCGACTGCTGACGCAGTCGGAGGGCCTGATCGGGGCCGACTTGCTGGCCGCCTTCGTGGCGCGCCAAGTCCTTCCACTCCAAGGCCGACCTCACCTGATCTGCTAGATGAGCGGTCATCGGGACCCGAGTCGGATGTGCCCCAAGGACATGCCTCACGCGGAGGTGGCGAACACGGTGAACTACATCGCGAACTACAGTCTCTTGGTGGACTGGCGGTTCGGCCAGGAGCCGTATTCGCGCGCCAACCCCCCGCCTATTGTAAGTCGTCTTCCTTCTTCTTCTGTTTCTTTTGCTGCCGAGTTTGACTTGTCAAGTCTGACCGTTTTTGTTTTGAATCAGAATCCTCTCGTCCCTCCCTCGTCCGGCACCACGGGGCCGGCTCGTCAGTTTGTCCCCGATCGGGCAGAGAGCGACGTCGACGATCCCGACTTGGGGCGGCTGCCATGGAAGCCGACGCCGAGGGAGGAGGAGGAGAGGCAGGCGGCTCCAGGCCTTCGGCCACTTTCGCCGACTGGCCTGACGACGATGCCGAGGGAGAAGTCGCCTCGCGTCGCCAACCAAAAGCCGGCCAGCCAAGCGCGAGTTCCTCCGCCGGCTTGGATGCTCAAGGCGGTGCGAAGAAGCGCCGGCCGGGCCGAGTACGCTTGGTGGCCGGTCGAAGAAGTTCAAGGGAGCGGCCGCCGCGACCAAGCGGGAAGAGGCGGCCGCGAAAGCCAACCGCTTCCGCAAGGAGGTGAAGAAGCCGCCACTGGTCTCTGCGTAAGCGCCTCCGTCCCTTATCTTTATTTTCTCTTTGTTAATCTTGTCTGAGTTTTTCATATGCTTTCCTCGCCTCAGGGCTCCCCTCACTCTTGAGAGGGTTGCCACCGCCTGTGTCATGGGGTCGGTGGAGACGTCTACCACCACTCGGCGGATTGACCCCGCCGCCGACCTTCGGGAGGCGACGGAGAGGAACGCGCAGGAGAAGCGCGAGGAGGACGAGGCCGCCCGCCGGGAGAAAGCGGAGGCTGAGAAGGCGGAGGCCTCCGCCCTGAAGAAGCTGGAGGCGGCCGAGGCCGCTGTTGCGGCAAAGCAGCCGGCTAAGGAAGTCGTGCCCCGGCGGTCGGCGGTGTTCGTCACCCCTTTGAACTCCGCGCCGCCACCCCCGGAGTTCACGGGGCAGTCAGGAGAAGCCGGCGGCGAGTTCCCGATCATGGAGAGAGGCGGCGGCAACACCCCCGTGCCGGACATGGTCGCGCCGCCACAGCCGCCCCCGCCGCCGTCTAGAAGCACGCAAGGCAAACAGCTGGCGGATCCGCCCTTGCCGCCGACTGAAGACGAGGCCGTGGCGAGGCTACTCCTTCAAGTCGGTTCACCAACGCGCCACCGTCTTGGGAAGGCGACTTCGGCGCCACGCCCCTTGGAGACCGGCACCGCTAGCTCGACGATTCCAGATGCCGAGGCGACGAGTGCCGCGCCCATTGGGTGGGTGCAAGGAGGCGGCACGGGCCCGCTGAACCAGGCGCTTCTGGATGTCCAGACGAAGTTGCGAGCCGAGAGCGACGCCATCCAGAACTGCACCAAGGCGCACCTGGCGTCGCAGGCAGCCATCCGGGTATGCTTTCTCCTTTGTCCCTGTTTTCTTGTTTCTCTCCGTGGGAGCGCGCCAGCGCACCCACTGAGTGTAGTCCCCGAGTTCTAGGCCGGCGGTAGAGCAGGCGACCCGGAACTCCAATTGGTAAGTTCTGGGTACTAACCTTTGTTCTGAAATACTTGTTGCAAGACTATCACAACCTCCGTGTCACCGCCTTCAACCGTAATGTTGAAGAGCTGGGCAAGCGGACTGCCGACTTGTCGGAGAGCCGGAGTGAGTCCTTTTTCTTCTTTGCGGGGGCGCGCTGGCGCACCCGCGGGCTGTAGTCCCCAAGATTCGGGCCGACTGCTGAGCAGTCGGGCCGGATCTCCCCAACGACCTTCTTCGTTGATGACTTAACGCCTTCTTTCTTCTTTCTCTTCAGAGGCCAACGCCGCTCTTCAACAGCAGCTGAGCAAAGCCAACTCCGCGTTGCGCGCCAAGGGGGAGGAGTGCAGCAAGCTCACCGCAGAGCGCGATCTGCTGGCCAAACAATTGGCAGAGCAGAGAGAGCTGCTTACGAAGACACAGAAGGAGGCGGAAGAGGCGGAAGCCGCCCTCCTGGCCGAGTTCGCGAGCGAGCGCTCCTCCTGGACCGACAAGGAGGCAATGCTGGTCTTCGGCTTCCATGAGATCGAGGACCTCGTCGACGGTGAGCTTCTTTGCTTTCCTTCTTCGAGCCGCCGACTATATGTTGAGCCGACTCCTGGTTTTTTACTTGTTCTTCATTCCTTCCGTCTTGGCAGACTTCTTTCCCGGCCACTCGCAGGCCGCCATTCAAGCTATCGAGGCAGACCGCGAGGAGCGGAGGGCGGGTGGCACGGAGATCGCCGCTGATGCCCCTCAGACTCTTGACGAGCATATTATGAGCATTGGGGCTCGCCTGCGGCCGGCCCACCAGATGCTACGTCGGATTCAACGTGTCGGCGCCCAAGCGATCGCCGCCTTGTGGCCAGACGTGCAGGCTCCGCGCACCCCCAGTCGGACTGCCGACTGGCTGGAGGTCGCGGCTGGCCGTCTTGAGGCCTGGAAGGGTTCCTCGGCCCATGCCAGAGTGCACCGAGCCTTGGAATTCGTCAAGGCGTGGTATCCGGGGCTGGACCTAGACCGGCTGGCCACACTCCGGTCAGAGGCCCAGCCGGAGCTGACAGCCGCGGAAGATGCCCTTGTCAAGCGTGCGGCGGCGATCGCCGAGTACACCGACACCAGCATCTTTGTCCCCGAGCGGGCTGAAGACGGCGAGGAGGTGCCGCCGGAGTGATTTGGGCTGAACCCCGACTACGGCGAGGACTCGGCAGAGGTGATCGACTCCAGTGTCGAGGAGGAAGACGAGGCGGAGGACGGGAGCGAGACGAAGGCACCGGAAGACGGAGCGGACGGCCAGCCTCAGCTCGACCGCGCCTCCAGCAACGAGCCGTGCCCGCCCGAGCCGACTGCTGCCGGCGGTGATCAAGCCGAGACCACCCAGCCGGCCGCCCCAACATCCAACACCGCCGTCTCCTCCGATCCTCTAAACCCATCTGATGCCCCCTAGGTTGCCACCTTGTCTTTGTTTTATCTGTTCTAACAGTTTTTGAAGAACTTGTTAATTCGCACAATTCCACCCACTGGGTGTATTTTGAAATTCTGCTCGAAGATTTGGCCAAGGCCCTTTGTTATGTAAATATTCATCCGACTTCTATCTTTCTTGCTCATTGCTCTTTTGCCTTTTTCCTTTGTCGTCTTCCCTCAGTTTCCGTCTTTGTCAGTCAGACAGCCGCTCCGCGGACTGCTGCTGGATCAAATTCTTGGTCACTTTGGGCAGGCAAGTACTTATCCGTTTTAGGGTTCTTTTAACAAGTCGGATAAAAGGCGGCAAGGCGACTATTCAAGAGTCGGTTTGCGAAAAAAGGCTGGAAGCCGGCCTTAAGCTATGTTTGTGCTTTGAGTCCTTAGCCATTTTTTCATGTGGACGCCCATTCTTCCTTACTCCTGCCCACTAGACAGTCGCTCTGCGAGCTGCGGCTTCTGGCAGGAGACGGTTTAGACGCCACACACTACTTGTCCGGCTGCAGGAAGCATTTCATAGTGCAGGTCGGCAAGTCCCCGGGCCGACTAGTCAAACCCGGTGCCAAACGACATAACAAAGAGTAATATACTCGAAGGCATGTTTCTTATCATATAGATAAAAGAGGGCAGTCCTCGAGCTCTTCTCGGGAGGCCCGAAGTCTTAGTATTTTTAATACAAAAGGTATCGTGATACATACTGCGTTTAACTGTAAAATTTTCGGAGGAGATTTGCATTCCATGGCCGCTCTGTCTCTTTGCCGGAGTCGTCCCTCTTGCGTGCTCGGGGCTTCTGAGCGTCGATCAGGTAGTAGGAGTCATTGCCCAGCACTTTGTTGATGATGAAGGGGCCTTCCCAAGGTGCCGACAACTTGTGCTGGCCGGCTGTTCGCTGGATTAATCGGAGCACGAGGTCGCCCTCCTGGAAATATCTCGGCCTGACCTTCTTGTTGTAGTATTTGCGCAGGCTCTGCTGGTAGATGCTGGACCGGCTGAGTGCCAACAGCCGGCCCTCTTCCAGCAGGTCGACGTCGTCTTGTCGTGCTTGTTCTGCTTCTTCCTCGATGTACATGGTGACTCGCGGGGAATCGAAATCTATGTCCGTTGGGATGACGGCTTCAGCACCCTAGACGAGGAAGAAAGGCGTGAAGCCGGTTGACTTGTTTGGAGTCGTGCGCAGACTCTAGAGGACGGCTGGCAACTCGTCGAGCCAGCAGCCAGCCGAGCGCTCCAGAGGCTCGATCAGTCGGGGCTTGATGCCGGACAGGATGAGACCGTTTGCTCGCTCCACCTGGCCGTTTGACTGTGGATGGGCGACAGATGCTAGGTCTAGTCGGATGCCCAGTGTTGCACAGAAACAGGCCAAGGCGCCTTTGGCAAAATTCATGCCGTTGTCGATAATGATGCTGTGTGGTATGTCGTGCCGAATTGTGATGTCGGAGATGAAAGTCACGGCAGTCGGACCGTTCAGTTTCTTGATTGGCTTCGCTTCTATCCACTTGGTGAACTTGTCCACTACGACAAGTAAGTGAGTTAAGCCACCTCGTGCCGTCTTGAATGGTCCCACCATGTCTAGACCCCAAATTGTGAAAGGCCAGGTAATGGGGATGGTCTTGAGTGCAGAAGCCGGCTGATGCGGCTTGGAGCGGAACTTATGGCACCCTTTGCATTTTTGGACCAATTCCTTGGCCTCTTCTAAGGCCGTTGGCCAAAAGAAACCATGTCGGAAAGCTTTGGCGACGAGTGCTCTTGAAGCTGCATGGTGGCCGCACTCGCCTTGATGGATGTCTTGGAGAATTGCTTGGCCTTGCTCTGGCTCTACGCAGCGCTGGTAGACACCAGTGACGCTGCACCTGACCAGCTCTCTGTTGACTATGGTGTAGGCTGCCGCTCGGTGTTGTACTTGCCGAGCTAAGGTCTCATCAGTCGGCAACTCTTTGCTCACGAGAATTTTGAGGATGGGCTGGGCCCATGAGGGTGCTGCTATTTCTTCGACTACCAGAACTGCGACTTGGACGAGGACGGCTGGGCTGGGAGGCGGCGGGTTGGAGTCAACAACCGCTTGCTGGGTTAATGAAGTCCCCTGGCCGACTGGCGCGGCTCTTGGGCCGAGCTCTGGAGTCTTCGGACCGGCCGCCACAGTCCCCGGGCCTGGTTCTGCAGTCCCTGGGCTGGCCTCGACTGTGGCGGCTTTGGAGCCATCTACCAAAATCCCCGTACCGTCTGCCGGAGCTCTAGAGTCGGATCCGACTTCTTCAGGAGGAGCCGGCACGAAGATGGAGTCTGATTCTGGTGAAGGCTTGACAGACGGCTTGAGGAGGCGTTGAAGGGCGACACCGGATGGTATTTCTTGGCGGGTAGAGCCGATTCGTGCCAAGGCGTCTGCTTGGTCGTTGTCGTTTCTTGGCACATGGAGGAACTCGCACCCCTCGAAATACCCACTGAGTTGCTGCATGAGGAAACGGTAACTCGCCATGTTTGCATCTTTGGCATCCCAGTCGCCAGACGACTGCGGGACCACTAAGTCCGAGTCGCCATAACATAGGATCCGGCGAATGCCGAGTTCTTTGGCAAGCCGGAGCCCGTGAGTGAGCGCCTCGTACTCGGCGACATTGTTGGAGGCGGAAAAATGGATTTGCAGTGCGTATTTGAGCTTGTCGCCTTTAGGAGAAGTGAGGACAACGCCGGCTCCCAAGCCAGTGCGCATCTTGGAGCCGTCGAAATGCATCCGCCAATGGGTGGAGTCGGGCGCTGGAGGTAGGTACTGGGTCTCGGCCCAGTCGACGAGAAAGTCGGCCAGTGGTTGTGACTTGATGGTGGTGCGGGGCTGGTAGTGGATGGTGTAGGGAGCTAGCTCTATGGCCCACTTGGCCACTCGGCCAGAAGCATCTCGGCTTCCGATGATCTCGGCAAGTGGGGCCGTGCAGATCACAGTGATTGGATGCTCTTGAAAGTAAGGCTTCAATTTCTTGGCGGCAAAGTGCACGCCATAGCACATCTTCTGGTAGTGGGGGTAGTTCTGCTTGTAGGCCGACCGTACTTCGCTCAGGTAATATACTGGTCTCTGGACAGGTAGTGCCTTGCCTTCCTCCTGGCATTTCACTACAATGACCGTGCTGACTATCCAGCTGGTGGCAGCGATGTACAGGAGCATAGGTTTCTTAGGAGTCGGAGCCGCCAGAATGGGTGGAGTAGTCAGTATCTTCTTCAACCGGAGAAAAGCTTCGTCCGCCTTGTGGTTCCACTCGAAAAAAGTAGTCTTCTTCATGAGCTGGTATAAGGGGAGAGCTTTCTCGCCCAGCCAACTGATGAATCGGCTGATGGACGCCAAGCAGCCGGTGAACTTTTGCACGTCCAGCAGTCGGCTGGGTACCTCCATCCTCTCAATGGCCTTGATCTTTACAGGGTTGCATTCTATGCCGCGTTCAGAGACCAGGAAGCCAAGGAGTTGGCTTGCTGGTACTCCGAAGATGCACTTCTCGGGGTTGAGCTTGATCTGAAATCGGCGCAAGTTCTCAAAGGTCTCCTTGAGGTCTTCCAGTAGTGTTCCATGCTTTTCCATCTTCACCACCACATCGTCCACATAGACGTGGGCGTTTCTCCCGAGTTGCTTGAGGAGGCACTTCTGCATGCAACGCTGAAAGGTGGCGCCGGCATTCCTCAAGCCGAACGTCATGGTGAGGTAGCAGAAGGCTCGAAACGGTGTGATGAAGGCGGTCTTCAGTCTGTCAGCCGGGTTCAGCTTGATCTGGTGATATCCTGAATATGCATCCAAAAAGCTCAACAGCTCGCATCTGGCGGTGGAGTCTATCACCTGATCAATTCTTGGTAGAGCAAACGGGTCTTTGGGGCAGGCCTTGTTGAGGCTCGTGTAGTCAATACACATTCGCCACTGCTTGCTCTTTTCAGTACCAGGACCGGGTTGGCTAGCCACTCTGGAAAGAATACTTCCATAATGAAGCCGGCTTCTAGGAGTCGGGCTATCTCTTCTCCGACAACTCTTCTCTTTTCTTCTGACAGGCGGTGCAAGGGCTGCCTGACCGGCTTTGCATCAGATCGTACATGTAACTTGTGCTCGGCGAATTCCGTCAGTACTCCTGGCATGTCTTTGGGGGACCATGCGAAGATGTCCCGATTCTCACGGAGGAAATCGACGAGCTCACCTTCCTATTTGCTGTCGAGGTTTGCGCCTACAACAGCGTACCTCTCGGGGTGCTCCGGATCCAAGGGTATCTTCTTTGTCTCCTTGGCCGGCTTGAACGAACCCTCAGCTTCCGACTCCTTTGGGTTGTGCGACACCTCTAGCTGCTTGCCGGCCATCGCCACAACCCGGTCAAGGAGCCGCTTCTCGGCCGCGATCACCAGGGACTCGGCCAGCCGACTACTCTCAGCCGCACAGGCAGACGACTTCCGGTAGTCGCCGGCTACGGTCAGAATCCCCCTGGAACTGGGCATCTTCATTTTGAGGTAGGCGTAGTGGGGGACCGCCATGAACTTGTACAGGATGTTGATGCTGCTGCCTCCGTCTATCAGAACTCGCGAGAAATGAGCAGCTCGTCTATCCATGGCAAAGGTGGCATCCAAGACCAAGGCATAAGAGCCCGGACTCGGCATCACCTTTGGGTGATTAGCCCTGCTCCAGCTGATAGGCTTCTCGGACCAGTGCATGAACCCTGGCGTCTCTGATGCTACTGCATTCACCTCTTGTCGCTGCAGCCGCCTGCTGCATCGATCATCAGCCATGCTGGTAAATATCACGTAGGCTCCGTGCTCTTCGGGGTACTCGTCTTGTACTGCGCCGACTGGCCTGACAGCCGGCTGCTGGGGCGGAAGCAGAGGCGGCTGCCCAGCAAGCGGGGGAGGTAGGAGGCCGTCTCCTTTGGCGATCTTGGTGAGCCAGTGGCACTTCAGGGTGGTGTGATTCAATGGCTTCGCGCCGCTATGGAACTTGCAAGGACCATCCAGAGTCTGCTCGTATGAGAAAGCCGGCAACCAGTTGGGCTTGCCACCTTTCTGTCGCTTGGGTGGAGGCTGCCCATCTGGCTGCTGGTCTTCAACTGTCGCGACCTGCCGGCTGCTGGAAGCCGGCTGCGGGGCCTTGCGCTTGTGGTCGTTTTGCTGTTGCCGCCGACTGGCGTCTCCTGCCGGAGTTCTTGGAGCCTAAGGGGCAACTTTGCTAGTTGCGCTAACTTGAATCTCCGCCTTCATGGAGGAGTCGGCCGTGGCATACTTGTCTGCTATGATCAGCAGCTCGTCGAGGGTTTCTGGCTCGTCGCGGAGGAGCTTGTGCTTGATAAGGGTGCCTTCTCTGCACCCGGCGGTGAAGTACTCGATAGCCTGCACCTCGTGCACGCCCTCGCAGGAGTTCCAAAGCTCGGCCCAACGCGTGAGGTAGTCGCGCGCCGACTCGTTGGGGCCTTGCATGCACAACGAAAGCTGACGAGGCTTGGGAGGATGCTTGTACGTGCTGGTGAAGTTGCGGACGAATGCTTCGGTGAAGTCGACCCAGCTGTTGATGCTGCGGGGCTTCAGGCTGTTCAGCCATGTCCGGGCCGTGCCCTGGAGCATGAGCAGAATGTATTTTACGACGACGCGCTTGTTGCCATTCGCTATGTTGAAGCCGTGGAGTAGTCAACCAGCCAGTCCTCCGGCTTCACGGAGCCGGTGTACTTGGGTGTGTCTCTTGGGAGCGTGAACCCTTTGGGAAAGGGCTTGTCTCGAATGCGGGGCCCGAAACAAGGCGGACCCAACTCGTCTTCTTCTTCCAGCGCCAGGGATCGGTGAAGTCGATCGATCCGGTGGTGGGCGTCGTTTTACCCGACTCCCTCTCGGCGGCCAAGGCGGTCGCTGAGAGTCGGATGATCAACAGGCGGCGGGGAGACTCGCCTTTCCTTGCGAGGAGGAGGAGGCGGACAGTCGTCCCGTTGTTCTACTGCTCTCGGGAGGCCGTCTTGGTCGCGCTCTATGGCAATGTGAGTCCGACTGTGGCTGACAGTCGGATGCTTGTCTTTCCTTCCTCGGGCGCCGCCAGTCGGCGTCCGAGACATCGCGCCATGATCTCGGCGAAGGTCGTCGTTTTGCCGCTGCGGTGCCTCCGTGCGGCAGCCGGCCTCGTTCTGCGCGGCAGCCACGTCGAGGAGCCGCTAGACTCGCTCCATCATCAGGCGGCGCTCTTCGCCCTCGAAGTTGTCCAGCTCATCCGCCGCTGCCTGGGCGGCTCAAATGTTCTCCACAGGCGTAGCGTACACAGGGCGACTTGCCCCGAACAGGTTGGCGATGGCTACGCCGTGCTGCTGGACCGCGCTGAGGCGGCTGGGCCCAGCTGGGGCCGGCAAGCCACCCACAGCGCGATCCATCTCACGCTGGTAGGCTTCTGACAAGCGTCTCATGCTATCCAGCTTCTTCGCACCTTCGATGAGCTGAAGGCGGCACGCCTCCAATGTCTCCGCGTCAGCGTCTTCCGAAATGGGCGCAGTCAGGTCTTGTAGTGCCGCGCCAAGTGGGTCATGCACTCCTCCGCCGGGAGGCTCGTCATGACCGATGACGAGCACCTCGGTGATGGTGCTTCCGTCACTCTCCGCGCGAGGGAGAGGTTCATCGTAGACCACCACGTTGGTGGGGAACGCGTCGAGCGACGCGGTGTCGGAGTAGACCAGCATCGGGTCGGTGGAACCTACAGACTCCATGTCCACGGCAGGCTCGCCGGTGATGTGGAGTTGGTCGAGGAGGCCCGCGAGGAGGCTCTCGGGGCCGCCCGTGCCTGCGTTGGGTGCAGGTTCGTCGGAGAGGCGAACCTCGCCGACAAGATCGGTGAGGCAGCTGGCTGCGCAGGCGATCTCAACACCGTGCAGCACGTCAGCGCAAACTCCGTCCGGCGTGCCTGGCTGGCTGCGGTCGCCAGGGAGGAAAAGGGTTCCCGTCCAGAGCAGGTCTCTGGACGGTAGTGCACCATGCCCCATGATGGGCGCCAAATGTCGGGGGTTGGGTGCGACATATGCCGAAGGATGGCTTATCATGGTGGGGGCGAGTAGAACGTCGCCGGTGCCTGGAAACGGGATGAGGCGAAGACATGCACGCCGGCGAATCTTACCCAGCTTCAGGGCTCTCCGGGGAGATAATACCCCTACTGCTGCTCTACGGGGTCTCCACATGATCATTATGGCAAAGTGTTTACACGGTTGCTCCTTGAGCTGTTTCCTGGAGGTAGGAGAAGGCAAGGCTAGCTCTCTCCTTCCTATATGATCTGGTCTAGTGCTAATGGATTCCAACCCTTTGCATGGATGCCCTGGGGGGTTTATATAGGCCTACCCCTAGGGGTACAATGGTAATCCAGCTGGGCGCGGGCCCAGCCGTCAGTCTCTTTGGCCACCGTCTTATCCGCCGACTCCTGGGGCCCGCCGACTGGTGGGCCCCGCCGACTGGCTTGGTGTGGAGCCGACAGGCCGCGTCCGCCGCAGGCGGGTCCTTGCTGGCTGCAGATTACTGTAGTCGTGCCTCTAATGATGCAGGCTCGGTCATGAGGTCGTGGCAACAGCCCCGCCATCGGGCGAGCACTGTGGCCACTACTTGTCGTGTCTGATTAATGGCGCGTGGGGCCCGTGGGAGGGGCCGGCCGAATTCTGGTGGCCGACTCCCATCCGGGCCGACTGGTGGTGCTTTCGCCGTCTTTCGTACGCCCGCCGACTGGTGGGACCCATCGTCCCTGGGTCGTACCAGTAGGCCATTGTGGGCACAGGGCTCCGCCCCCTAGGCCTGATGTCAGGGCCGGCATGGCAACAGTGTCGCGCCGCACGGAAATCCCCGTGGGCACGGCATACTGTAGCCATGCCTGCCCTTGGGAAAAGGGGTGGGAGTGGACCTTGCTGTGGCCACTCCCCGTCCCGTCCCTCTTTATGAGGGCATGGAGGTTGTTGGCGTCGCGGGCCGACTCCCCAAGGCCGGCTTCTCTGGAAGTCGTCAGTCAGGAGTCGGCTCATCCTGAAGTCGTCCCTGGGACTCGCCCGCGAGTGGGCAGCCGGCCGCCTCGCCACCGACTCTCAGAAGACGGCTCTTCGTCCTGGGGCCTCGAGGGGCGCAGTCTGCCTTAATGTCTTGAAAGGTTCTAGGCCTGGGTTTGCCTACCTGTGGCCCATTACTTTAACAATACCAGTTGAACGTATCTAAATCAATTGCGGAAACACTTACTGTTGAAGAAATTTATGTCGAGTTGAGTGGGAGGGAGAGAAGAGAGAAGGGCAAGATCAGGAGACAGGAAGACAGGAACCTGGAAGATGGGAACCTGACGATAATGACAGGATTTTGGATCAAAGGCGCGCGATGTCGCTCCACTATTTGGAATGGCAGGGGAAGTCGCATCTGGATGGCAGGGCGGCCATGGAGGTTGGTCTTGAGGAGGTTGTGATGGCCGAGGTCTCATGCGTGTGCTACAACTCTCGGCGGCGGATCTGGCCAGAGCACGTGGACCCGTGGAGGGCGATGCCCTCTCCTGAAGCAACCAGCGATGGGAGGTGTGAGGAGCGCTGGGTTGCATGGCACCGTTCGGTGGTGCCTGATGGTGTCGCTCGTTGTACGGGGATACATATGGAAGGCAGGAAGAGTGATGAGGAGAGATGGAACGATGGAATTCTCATCAGTTATGGAAGACGAAAGATGCCCACTGCATTTAATTGCCAGAGTTTAATCACATGATTTGTTAAAAAATGATATTAGTGCTGCCATAATGAAATGGTTAATCTCCCACATCCTGTGTATGCAGAAGAGAATCTCACGCAACAACTACTGCATGCGTTGCTCTTTTTCTACCACTGGTTTTGCATGCATGCTTGAATTAATGCCAAATGCTAATTTGATCTTTTTTCCACTGCTGGTGTGGCAAGATGAATGCTGACATGGCATAAAACTGATGTGAACATTGTGCATGTTGAAAGAATAGGTAGAAGTGAGGAGCAACTTCTTAAGAATGTTAGATTTAGAGGTTCTCTATTGCAGGTGCGGAGGTGCCATACCCAGAGGAAGATATGGAGGAGTATCCAGTGCACCCAATCATTTGATGGTACCGGTGCACCCAGTTTAAAAATATCATATTTGCAAATGTTGGATCTGAAAAGTAGATAATGGGTTGTAGTACTAGTAACAAGAATCTACAAAAAACACACACAAGAATATACCATACCATCAAATTTCAGATGCAAATTCGAAACATGTTGTGATTTGTCTTTTTCTTATTCGAAGTATGTATTTTTAATTTAATTGGGTCTACATTTTTACATCATTATACAAATGTTACATCCTCAGAATTCTTTTTTTCAAATGATTCATATTTGATGCACCGGAGCAATTGGCGGTGTTGAGTAACGTGATTGTATTAGAAAAGATAGAATAAACTAGGAAGGATTCTGCCTTGTCTTGTACTTAAAATAAATCATGCATTCCTATATATGTGCCCACGAGGCTGAAGCAATATAACGAATTATTCCATCAATCCCTCTCTCTCCCTTCTATCATGGTATCAGTTTCGGTTTCTAAACCCTAGCCGTTCGTCGCTTCTGCTCCACGCGTCGGCCTCGAGGCGGTCGGCCTTTATGACCGTCGCCGGAGGTCGCGTCGCCCGTACCTAAGGTTCGTCCGCCGGCCGTGTTGGCCGGCTTCCCTAGAGAGTCTTTTCCCGACCCTTTGCTCCAGGCTTTTCTCTCCCGCCGGTCATCTTGATCGGCGTTTTTTTTGGATTTTCCGATCTGTGCTTGATCGGTTTGCGTCGCCAGCCGCCACCGTCGACCCACATGCGCCTCTACTCCGACACCGTCGCAACCGGCCGGCTCCTTCACTGATCCGGTCGACTTGCGCGATAGGCGGCCCCTCACAGCCGTTGTCTACGCGCCAGCCCGCCCGTCGATCTACGCCGACCGTCTCCGCCCTCTCTGACCGGGACACCTGCATCGCCTCCACCCGGCGGCCTCGCGCCATGCGGCGGCCAATCATAGTCGCCGCTCACACGCCGGCCCGTCAATCGATCCACGCCACCCGCCTCTGCCACGTCTGCACGGCGGCCCCGCGGGTTTCCTCGACGGCCTCGTCCCTGCTGCATCGGGTCGGCTGCGTCAGGCCCGTTGGCTGCCTCGAGCTCGGGAGTCGTTGCTCCGTTGGTCACCCGTGCCTCGCTGCCCAGCCGCCGGCGCTGCTTTGGTGGCTCGGGTGCCGGTGCTGACGTGCTCGTACGCACGTCATCCCATGCCGTCCATCATCACCGGCTTCATCTTGAACTCCGCCGCCACCCCCGCCTTCACCAGGCGGCATTCCCGACCTCGCGCGCGATCGAATTGATCACCCGCCTACCGCCGCGAACTGCCTCAACGGGCCGGTCTTGTCGGGCCAGCACGATAGCCCGTGTGCCTGGCCCGTCACGGTCCGGCACGGCACGTGGTTTAGTGGGCCGTGCCTGGCACGTGGCCCAGCTAGGGCCGTGCCTGGGCTGCCTTGCCAGGCACGCGTGCCAGCCCGGCACGGCACGACTAGCGAGCGGGGAGGAGTGCCTCATACAATCGACAGGCAAGACTAGCGGAAGGAGGATTGTTTTGTCTAAAAAAACTAGCTAGCGGTGGGAGCGGCGCTTCGTACGATCGATAGATTAAAAAATTCATGCGCTAGTGCGCTCCTTTTTTTCTTTGAGGCAACACTAGTGCGCTCCTGGCAACGAGCAGTCGAGGGCGTCCCGTGCTTGCGTGCCTACCGGGCCAGCGTGCCAGCACGTTTAAGTCAGGGGCCGTGCCTGGGCCTCGGATGTCAGCACGCGTGCCGGCCCGGCACGGCCCGTGTAATAAGCGTGCCTGGCCGGGCCGTGCCGTGCCTGGCCCGTGTAGCTCAGGCCGGGCCGTGCCGTGCCGGGCCGGCCCATTTGGCCAGGTATGCGTGCGACCGACCTGGCCCGTTGCGTGCGCGCCTTCGCAGGCCCCGTGAAGACCGTTCTGAGTTCAGCGCGCTCCTCCACCGATCGAGCAATGGGCTGCCGCTGCGTCGCCCCGTCGGGCCGCAGCGCCGCCGTCCCGTGGTTCTTTTCCCGGGTGCACCAACCCGCGTCACCGCCGCGTCGCCCTTCGGGACGTAGTGTCGCGGCCCGCGGTCCCCCGCCGTCCTGAGGCCGTCCCGTGGCTGCACCGACCCTCGCGCCGCCGCTGCGGCGCCCCATCCGGCCGTAGCGAGCGTGACACGTGGTCCACACCGCCGTTGTAAGGCCATGCCCGTGGCTGCACCGACTCGCGAACCGCCGTTGCGTCGCCCCTTCGGGCCGCAGCCGTGTGGCCCACGGTCCCCGCCGCCACCCCGAGGTATTCCCGCCGTCGCCTCGACCCGCCCGCCGCCGCTGCGTCGCCCCTTCGGGCCCTAGCGCCGCGGCCCGCGGTCCACTTCGTCGTCCCCGCGCGTCGACTTCACGTGGTATGCCCCGGCGCTGTCTCCCTTGGCACCGAAACGCCACCGACCGCGCCGGTCTTCATCATGCTGTCAAGGTTCTTCGCCTACTTCGAGCATCACCGCCGCGCTCCTAACCTAGCCGCCGCCGTCGCTCTTCTTCGGCCGCCGCCGCCGCCGCTACACCCATAGCCGCCGCAGCCGCCCGTCCACCCCCTTCCTCTTTGTCCAGCACCAGCCCGTAGCCAGCGTTGCCGTCATCTACGTTGACCGCTTCATCTACTCTGACAACCGCGGGCGACATTGGCCCCGCACCGATTGGCCTGCAACCGTTGCCGAGTCCTTCTCTGCTGGCCTCTCCGACTTCTTCAACATGGCATACAAGTTATGCAGGTCCCAGTCTACGCATGTCTGGGCTGGCAACACCGCCGCGTGCCTTCGTTCATGACGTGTCCCCGGGCCTAGCAAGCCTGGGGCGGCGCTTCGTCAACTTCGTCTTCGTCCGTCTATGCATGGCCGGTGCTGGCAACACCGGTGCGTGCCTTCGTTCACGATGTGTCCCCGGGCTTGGCATACCCACCACGACGTGTCGTCAAGGTCTTCTTCCGGGCGCACCACTACTTCGGCACCACTACGCCCATGACTAACTTGACGCCTCCTTGCGCCGTGGCTCCACGGTGACTTCATCAACACCGGCTACCTCGACCACCGCTACACCACCTACGCTCTCGGCTATCTCGACAAACGGCACAAAGGGCTACCGCCTTGCTTGAGCAACCTCGTCGGTTGCCACTCCAGCCATGACTCCGCGATACGTCGACCGTTACGACTGTGGGGGTGTCCGTCGGCTTGCCTTCAGATTCTTCTCCAGTCTCACCATCTGCGACGCTACGTTGTGACTGCAGGGAGATGTTGAGTAACATGATTGTATTAGGAAACATAAGATAAACTAGGAAGTATTCTGGCTTGTCTTGTACTCCAAGTAAATCATGTACTTTTATATTTATGCCCACGAGGCTCAAGCAATATAACGAACTATTCCACCAATCCCTCTCTCCTCCTTCTATCAGGTTCTACCGGTGCACCCAGTGTCCTGCTTTAGAACCAGCCATGAAGGCTTTTATATACCTAAATAAAGAACGGCTAAACAAAACATGCCAAAAAAGGAAGCTATTTTCTCAAGAAATTAAACTGCAAACTAAGAATATTATGACGAGTTCGACCATGCCATGAGAGAGGTGTTGATATGCTTTCCTACTGTTTAGTTAGCTCGGCATACATACGTGCACGTGTTGTTTTTCATTCGTTTCGTCGCACTGCAAGGAACATGGCATGGTGGAAGTCTTGTCTTTCTTCTTTGCTGTCCCAAGACGACGGCGGCGCTGCCAAGGTAAGAGGCGAGAGCAGGCTGGGGCCAGGCCCGTCGATGGAGGGGGCCAAGGTAGGCGACCTCTCAGGGCCCCACAATTACTGGGTATTAGTAGTGTGTGTACTACCAATATAATAACACCTTGTCATTTAATCCAGCGGCAAGGCCTAAGCAAAGTACGCAGCAACAAAAAGCCAGCCTGCGAGGCCTTTTTAAGTGTTCCATCGATCGCTAACACGTCGCCGGTTCGCCTGCTTCCGCCAAACGAGCAGATGCCGTCTCCTGCCTTCGGCCAATCGCCCCCCTGCTGCTTTCGCGGTTCCGCCAATTGCCCAAGGTGCCGTCAGCTGCTCCCTCTGCCAATTGCTCGTCTGGAACGTCGTCAGCTGACCGCTGCTGCCTTTCGCGTCTGCGGTTCCACCATCGACTATAACCCAGGTCTCCATCTACTAGGTATACAACTTAATTTTATCATCCTTGTACTTGGTAGATTTCTAATTTTGATCTCCCTGACCTAGGTTAGGAGCAGGCCCTAGTTAGGAGCAGCCGAGTAGGATGATATTATCATCATGTGTCCATGGGCTAGGTATTGAAAAATGATAATGAATTTATTTGTCAACGGTGCTAGGTTAGGAGTAAGATATAACAGACTGAAATTGTGTAATAAACTGAGTACGCCTGAGTTATATTAGTTCTCATGTTATATGACTGTTTTTAAAATTTTGGGTCCAATTTTGATTCTCGTCCCGGGGCCTCGAATTTCTGGAGACGGCCTTGTTGGGGCGATAAGCCCCAACAATGTTCCATTTGCAGTTCGAGGGCGTCGGTGGCAGCTGGAGTCGCCGGTCACATTGACAATCAGCTTCCGGGGATGGCTCCAGCGAGCGTCCTTTTGTGTCGTGCATGAACAAGGATTAAATATAACGTTGAACCGACCCAGATTAAAAATATAACGTTGAGACGACCTAGTTAGGAGCAGCCGAGTAGGATGATATTATCATCATGTGTCCATGGGCTGGGTATTGAAAAATGATAATGAATTTATTTGTCAACGGTGCTAGGTTAGGAGTAAGATATAACAGACTGAAATTGTGTAATAAACTGAGTACGCCTGAGTTATATTAGTTCTCATGTTATATGACTGTTTTTAAAATTTTGGGTCCAATTTTGATTCTCGTCCTGGGGCCTCGAATTTCTGGAGACGGCCTTGCTGGGGCGATAACCCCCAACAATGTTCCATTTGCAGTTCGAGGGCGTCGGTGGCAGCTGGAGTCGCCGGTCACATTGACAATCAGCTTCCGGAGATGGCTCCAGCGAGCGTCCTTTTGTGTCATTCATGAACAAGGATTAAATATAACGTTGAACCGACCCAGATTAAAAATATAACGTTGAGACGACCCAGTTAGGAGCAGCCGAGTAGGATGATATTATCATCATGTGTCCATGGGCTGGGTATTGAAAAATGATAATGAATTTATTTGTCAACGGTGCTAGGTTAGGAGTAAGATATAACAGACTGAAATTGTGTAATAAACTGAGTACGCCTGAGTTATATTAGTTCTCATGTTATATGACTGTTTTTAAAATTTTGGGTCCAATTTTGATTCTCGTCCTGGGGCCTCGAATTTCTGGAGACGGCCTTGCTGGGGCGATAACCCCCAACAATGTTCCATTTGCAGTTCGAGGGCGTCGGTGGCAGCTGGAGTCGCCGGTCACATTAACAATCAGCTTCCGGAGATGGCTCCAGCGAGCGTCCTTTTGTGTCGTGCATGAACAAGGATTAAATATAACGTTGAACCGACCCAGATTAAAAATAAACGTTCTAACTTGGGATCGAACTCCCATCGTTGCACATTGAGGCCCAAGGCCGCGGCCAACCAAACTAAGGCATCGCTATACAAAGCAAAAGGCTTGTTCTTTTTATAAATTAGTACCGCCTCGCTGCTTTAGAACCCGTTCTACCGATTTATATATGTTTCCGATTCAAAATCAATAAGCATCCTAGAGAACTACTGGTTGTGAAAAGATGGCTGATATAAGGCTTAGATTTTATGAGATGTGTGGCGTGATCAGCAGGGGCATAAATAAGGAAAAGGAGGCGTAATTGGCGGGCATAAATTTGGAAAGAGAGTTTGGAAAAAAGAAAAAGGAAGGAAAGGATAATGACCAGTTATATAATAATACCAACGTGTGATAATTGGGCATAAATAAGGAAGGAGAGCTCCTAGAAAATGAAGGAGAGAATAAATTTGCAAAAGGTACGTGGGCATATAAATAAGGAAGAAGGGTTCTTTAAAAAAAGGAGAAAATAGTGTTGCAAAGGAATTATAATACGGGGGCATGATCAGTATACATAAATAAGTAAGGTGAGTTTGACAAGAAAGAAAGAAAGGTGTAAACTTTGTAGCTTTTTATAATGCACAATTGGAAAAAGAGTTCCTCACGTGCGAGCTTTGCAATGCTTCAATAATGACTGCCGCAATGCATCTGGGGACCAAGCCCCGTAAATCTCTCCTTGCCCTAATTAATTTCTCACCACCCTCGAATTTGTGCGAATTAGCCATGCCCGTACAACTGATATGAATTTTTAGTAAAACCTCGGTGCGTGCCTTCCCACTGTCGCCGGGGGATGATGTTGGGTCATGCTGCTGGATATATCGGTGGATACATCATCATCTTTCCCCCGTTGCAACGCACGGGCATATATGCTAGTACAACTAAAAACTGCCATCAAAGATGGTTCGTTTGCCAACTCCCTTATGGCGAATGTTCGTCAGCTACAACTACCGAATGTAATTGGGTCTAAATTTTATACCATGATACATATTATTGCAGCTTGCATATCATATAATTGTTTTTCAATAATTCATATCAGGTGCACTGAAGTAATTGGTCCTACCGGTGCATCCAATGTGTATAACCTGCTTTAGAACCAGCCATGAAGGCTTTATACTTAAATAAGGAACGGCTAAAAAAACATGCGGAAAAAAGGAATCTAGTAGTTCTCAAGAAAATAAACTGCAAATAGGAACCAAGCCCTGAGAGAGGTGTTTATGCTTGCCTGCGGATTTGAGTTAGCTCAGCATACGCGTACGTGATGTTTCATTCTTGTCGCCGCACTGCAAGGAACATGGCATGGTGGAAGTCTTGTCTTTCTTCTTCGCCGTCCCAAGACGATGGCGGCGCTGCCAAGGTAAGAGGCGAGAGGAGGCTGGGGCGATAACCCCCGATAATGTTCCACTTGCAGTTCGAGGGCGTTGGCGGCAGCTGGAGTCGCCGGTCACATTGAGGACAATCAGCTTCCGGGGATGGCTCCAGCGATCGTCCTTTCGTGTCGTGCATGTACAAGGCGTCTTCATGTGTGAAGCACATCGTCCCATCGTCGAACCATGCGCCCGTCTTCATGATGACGCTGGAGGCGTCATGGACGTAGAAGCTGTAGCGCAGATTGTTGAAAATATGAGCAATTTACCAAATGATTTTATTAACAGAAGTACTAGATAAAGCATGACTAATATAGTAGAGATAAAACAAGTCATGCGTTCTGACAGAGAGAAGGTAAATAGCTTCTGCATATACGAACCGTAGCCTAACATATCTATAATAGATAGTAGAACTAGTTGCATATATGAAGTAGAACCTAATATATGTAGGACAAGTAGTAGTACGAGAAACTGTGGCAGGACATCTAACAGAAAGGAGAAGACATACGGGACAGCAGCAGCAGTAGCACTGGACTTGGGGTCGGTGTCCTCGCCAGCCATGTCGTCGAGGAGATTGTCGACGTCGGGGAAGAAGTCGTCGTCGGGGATGCAGTCGTCGGAGTCCGGGGCGTCCATGACGAAGGCGTCAGTCAGCAGTCGCGCAGAGCGCTCCCCAAAAACCTTATCACCCTTCTCCCATACAGGACTCAAAGAGGTGCGGTTTCGGAGGCCTACTATCCCGACCTGCGGTGCACGCCGCAAGCCGGGATGGGGAAGATTGTAGCAGCAGCGTAGTGCTCAGGAACTTGTGGCAAGTGGAGGAAGAGATTCTGGTGCGTCTCTCTGAGAGGAGCGACCTCCCTTTTATAGGCGCAAGAGAAGGAGGCGAGAGGTTGTGCCGGAAGCTGAAACGAACAGACGGAGGCGAAGCGAACAGCCAGCAGCCGAAGGGCTGCACCGTTCGCATTCAAACTCCACTTTCGCAAAAATCTTTTCAGCTTCCGTGTGACCTTTCGTATACCCTTAGTGCGTGGCAAAAATTTAGATATCGGCTCGGCTCATTCCCGCAACCCGCGACGCGGCGCGTCGTGACGAGGCGAGGCAGGCGGCGGAGGAGGAGCGCTCGTGGATATCCCTGTTGTTCTCATGCTCGTTCAAGTGGGGAAAGAACCTCCCTTATAAGAAGGTCTAACTCCCACTAAACTAGCAATGTGGGACTAAACTTTAGTAGTAACCCTTGCCTTGCACAAATGGGCTAAGTGGGCCTCTAGGATTTATTAGAAATTTCTGAAATAGTTATTGGGCTGCACAAAATAGACTAAATTTCAGCACAGATCCCACCACAGCTTGTTGTCATCGCCCTCGACCCACTGGTCCGGCGGTGGCAGTGACATGACCCAGAACTGGAATTTCCGGCGAACAGTTTTCACGGCGAGGCACAACCACCCGCTCATTTCGAAGGCGTTCACCTGCGGATCGCAGGCTGGGTTGAACTCCTCCTCGATCCTGATCAGGAGACGGCACGTGCGGTGTGCCTCAGTAGCAACGTCAACCACCAGCATCTCGTCAGGGTTCCGACACTGTCCCGGGGATGTACGGCTGCTGGTCACCAGGTACAGACTCCCATCAACAAGCACCGGCGGCAAGGTGCGCCTCAGGGGCGTCCGGGAAGTGTACGATTGCCGACGCCAAGCGCCGCCGTCGCCGCCGCCGCCTAAGGTGCGCACACTCTGGTCGATCTTGTGCCCGAGGGTGGAATTGATTGGAGAGGAGGAGAACCGGAACAACTTGTGCTCCTTGGTGGAAGGGCTGAACCCCAAGGCGTAGTGATGGCTGACCGTGACTCCCGGTCTCACCTCCATGGGCGTGGGAAGCGTTGTCGTCTCACCCGTGACGGGGTTGCAGATGAACGCCGGAGCCTCGGCGTACCAGATCGCGAAGCAGACGAGACCATTACAGACGTTGGAGAGGCTGTAGCCGCTAGGGATGGTGATGCTGTGCGGCATGTGTGCAGGCGTCGACGCAGAGACGATGGAGAAGCTGGCCTCTTCGGGCCTGCCGTGCTCCCAGGTCTCCGTGACGAGCAGGGCCTCCGACGCGGCGGAGGCGTGGTTGCCATTTGCCTCGGCCTCGGCGTGGAGGCTGCTGAAAGTGGGCTCGGCGACGACGCCACGCCATAGCCTGCACATGCAGCGGCACCGGGCCACGTCCTTGGTCGGCAGCTTGAGCAGGACCTCCTGGACCATCTCTGCTGATTCCGGCGGCCGAGCAGGTCCCCTCAGCTTCGGTAGATCGAAACCCAAATCGATCTGCCGCTAATATTTTGTCGTATTATTTCCTCATCGTGTGATTTCGATCCTTTTTTTATAAGATGTGTGATTTCGATATTGGTTCTACGTCGGCTGAAATCAGGCGGCGTAAGAGCGCAAAATCACTAATTAAGGAGTACTCGTTGTAAAGAACACTCCACCTTCTCATGTCGCGACAAGTGGTGCACATACAGCGCGCCATTTGTCGCAACCTGTGAGTTTTCCCTTTTTCGTAGATCCGTTTATCCAATACGGTTTATCTCTTAAACCGTGCGTTCAAATCTTGAACCGTTTTCACCATTGGATTCCTCACGTCGATATCTTCAAAACTAGATCTCATATTGATAAGTTTTGACTAACTTTTTCTTTCACGAAAAAAACCGGACGAAAAACCGAACCGGGAGCACGGTTTTTTTCCCTTTCCGAAAGAGGCACGCCCGTGCCTCTCGCGAAATCACAACCGTGCCTCTCGTGGAAGCAAAACCGTGACTCTCGTGAAAGGAAAAAAACAGAAATTCCGAGAGGCACGGCCGTGACTCTCGCGAAAGTACAACCGTGCCTCTTGCGAAAACATAACCGTGACTCTCGCGAAAGAAAAAAAACATAAAACTCGTATTTTTTCCCTTTCCGAGAGGCATTGCCGTGACTTTCGCGTAAACACAACCGTGCCTCTCGCGAATGCAAAACTGTGACTCTCACGAAAGAAAGAAAAAGAAAACGCGTTTTGTTTTTTCCTTTTCAAGAGCCACGGCCGTGACTCTCGCGAAAGCATAACTGTGCCTCTCGCGGAAGCAAAACCGTGACTCTCGCGAAAGAAAAAAAAACAGAAAACGCGTTTTTATTTCGTTTCCGAAAGGCACGGCCATGACTCTCGATAAAGCACAACCGTGCCTCTCGCGGAAGAAAAACCGTGACTTTCGCGAAAGGAAAAAAAAGAAAACGCGTTTTTTCGTCCAAATTTTTTTTTGAAACTTTTTTTTGTCGAAAATGTAAGAAAGACCGGGGGAAAACCAATACGTCAAAAAAACCAGAAAAAACCATTTAAAAAGCGAAAACGCGTGCGGAAAATAAAAAAATCAAAATCCAAAAGGAGAGTCCAAAGCGTGACACGTAGCGAATGGCTAAGAGCGCGCCAAGTGGCGCTAAGTGGCGCTGATTGTTACGAGGCTCCCGAAGGAGCGCTCGTTAACTAGTTGCTCCCGTAAGAGCGTACAGAAGAAAACCTGGGGTGCGTACCAAGTTGGGCCACATAAGAGGATGCAGCCCACGCGACTCTAGTGCTGGGACATGCATGGGGCGGGGATCATCATACCTGCTTGTTAAAAAACATTTTTAAATGTTTTACAAAATTTTGAAAAAATCTGAATCTTCACAAGGAATGTGACTACAACTCCTTAAAATTTCAGATTAAAAATCAAAACTGTGATGATTTTTATAGCAAATTCGGAATCTATACATCCTCACGCACCAAAATCAAAACTAGCACCCCGTTGGCCTCTAGTTGACCGAAGAGGGGCTCTTTGGCCTGCGGTTGACCGAAGTGGGCTCTTCAGCCTCCTGTTGGCCGAAGAGTGCCTCAACTGGGCCGAAAAGGACTCTTTGGTCCGCCGTAGGCCGAAGAGCACTCTTTGGTCAACTGTAGGCCGAAGATCCTTGGGCCCCAACTTTTCGCGTTAACGGGAGGCTGAAGCTGCATGGCTGCGCTCTTCTGCCTATGCTAGGCCTTGGGCCCCAAAGAGTACTCTTCGGCCTACAGTTGACCAAAGAGTACTCTTCGGCCTATGGCATACCAAAGAGTCCTTTTCGGCCCAGTTGGGCTACTCTTCAGCCAACGGGAGGCTGAAGAGCCCACTTCGGTCAACCGCAGGCCGAAGAGCCCCTCTTCGGCCAACTGGAAGCCGACGGGGTGCTAGTTTTGATTTTCTTGCGTGAGGACGTATAGATTCCGAATTTGCTATAAAAATCATCACAGTTTTGAAAAAAATATCCGAAATCTAGCATGAATAGTGTAAAAAGACAAAAGCAACATTGACTCTACACATATGGATTTCACATTTTGTTTCTCAATGTGCGTTTCGAGTTTGGACCTGAATTTTTTTGGGATTGTAGTCACATTCCTGGTGGAGAGCAAGAGGTGCCGCTGATGGTTGATGATGAAGACGCGAAGGTGGAGATGGAGGACTGGGTAACTAGGGCACCCATGGTGCCAGCGAAGGTGGATGGATCGGTGGAAGCAATGGTGCCCGTCATGGTTTCTTGCGGGTTCTCTCGATGTCTCTCTCTGTATACGCTAGATTAGTTTTCTCTCGTGGAAGCTAGATGCGAGAGGAAGAGGCTCTGATTACCATGTAAGATTGAGGGCCAGTTTTTTTTGGCGGCTTAAAAAATAAGCTGCCTCTCCCTAGCTTAAAAAATAAGCCATCTCTAAAATTTGTTGAGACTTTTAAATTAGTTATTTCATAACTAGTTTAGAAGCCTCAATAAATAAGAGATACGGCTTATGAAAAAAGCTTGGGAGGAGGCGGCTTATTTTTTAAGCTGCCAAAAGAACTGGCCCTGAAGCATATCTACCCCGTAGGGCCGCGTGTGGTTTATATTGATCGATGACATAAGCCTGTCATGGTGTACAAGGAAGGTACGATCGCTAGAATACGTCCAGGTACATGAGGATAGCGAGAAAGAGTTTAAATAGAGATACAGAAAGAGTCATATCTCTATTTTGTCTAACACACCGGAGCTGCAGAAGGCGTGCATTTTTGTCTAGTAATACCGAAACCAAACGTCTACACTGTAGTATGATTGGAAGGGACAGGAAATTCTTCATCAGCTCTACCAATAAATAATGGCACAACAAAAAAGTATATAAAAATGCAGCTAACTTCTCAAAAGAGAATGAAATAGGTAATAGTAAAGCAAATAGGGATACTATGGCGAATTCGACCCTGCCATGAGAGTGGTGTTGATGCTTTCCTGCAGATCTGAGTTAACTCAGCATATACATATGTGATGTTTTCATTGGTGACGTTGCATTGTAAGGAACATGGCACGCTCAAACTCTTTTCTTTTTTCCTCGCCGTCCCAAGACCATAGCGGCGTTGCCAAGGTATGAGGCGAGAGCAGGCTGGGGCGATAACCCCCGACAATGTTCCACTTGCAGTTGGGCGGCGTTGGCGGCAGCTTGAGTTGCTGGTCACATTGAGGACAATCAGCGTCTTGAGACGGGCCAGGCGAGCGTCCTGTCGTGCTGTGCTTGAACAAGAAATTCCTGTCAGTGAAGCACAACGTCCCATCGTCGAACCATACGCCCGTCGTGGTATTGAAATGATACGATTCACGATAGGAGTCATCCATGTAAAAGCTGTAGCGCAAATCCCAGCACAACTTGCTATCGTCGCCCTCCCCCCACTGGTCCGGTGGTGACATGACCCAGAACTGGAGCTTCTGGCGAGGGTTGTACAAGTGCACGGCGAGGCACAGCCGCCCGCTCATCTCGAAGGTGTTCAACATCGGATCCCAGTTCGGGGGGTACGCGTCAACCCTGACCGGGAGAAGGCACGTGTGGTGCACCTCGGTCGCCACGTTGACCAGCAACATCCCATCAGGGTTCCGGGCAGGCCTGAACGTGCGTATTCGGCCACTGGTCACCAGGTACAGATTGTCGTCAACGAGCACCGGCGGCGAGGTGCACATTATGGGGCGCTGGGAAGTGTATGATCACCGGTGCCACGCGCCGCTGCCTAAGAGCATCTCCAGCCGCGTCCCCAACAAGGCCCTCCAGGCGATATTTCGGCCGCCGGCGCCAAAAAATCGGCCCATTCGCGCCCTCAAAGGCCTTTTTTTCGTCGGCTCGGGCCGAAATATGCGCCAGCGGACCAAGGCCGAACCCGGCGCGATGGGGGGCGCTTGGGGGCGCTGGCCGAATCATTTTTGGCGCGAAAGTCGGTGGGCCCTCCTTGGCAGCGACTCGGCTCTTCTTGCCGCTTCGCCGTCCTCATCATCTTGGTTCCGCGGAGAATCAATGCCAAAACTATCGCGAGATGCCGCACCGGTTAGCCTCCTCCATTGATGCCTCACAGGCGGCGCAGTGAAGACCAGACGACGTGCGTCCCTTGCCCGCCATGCGTAATACGGCGGCCACGCGTACGCGCGGCGCCTCCGCCTATATAAGCCGCCCCCAGCGCGCCGGTGATGCACAGACTCTTCACCACCGATGCCCCGTTCCTCCCCCGTCCCTCCCTCTCCTCTCGCCGTTCCAGTTCAACCATGGCCGAGCGCTTCCCAGGTGGTGGTAACACGCCCAGGCTGGAGTACCCCGCTCCCCCGTCCTTCTCCCGTCGGCGTGGGAGCTCGTGGACGCCGAGGCGCATGGACCCGGGGGCGTCCTCCTCCTCGTCTGGCAGCTCGACCGGCTCTCCCTGCCTCCGCCCCGTTAAGCCGGAGCCCCGGGACACGCTGGTCAGCCACCGCACCCGCAGCTCCGGCGTCTGCATCGTCGACTCCTCCCCCACCTTTGGCCGCCTCGTCCTCGTCAGGCCGAAGGCGGAGCCCGGCCTCCCTGCGGAGTACGAGGCCATTGTCCGGCGTGGCTTCTCCGACGAGGAGGCCCTAAAGTGGGCGCGGGATGACTACCTCCGCGACGAGGTGGTCCGGCAGCGCCGAGCCCTGGAGAAGATAGCCGCCCGCAAGCGTGGGCGCGAGGACAAGCACATCATGGTGATCCTCGACAGCGACGAGGACGCCCCCGGACCGTCCAACCCGCCGTGCCAACCTAGGGAGGGGTGCAGCAGGGACGACGGCCGCGGAGGAGGCGACGACGACGGCGGCGGCGGCGACTACACGCAGTTCTACATGCTCCTCGGCATGCAGAGCTTCAAGGGCGCCAGGCGGCGAGGAGCGGCGAGGGCGACGGCGGGCCTAGTAGTGTTTTTTTTTAATATTTTAAATATGTATGAACTTGCCGAAGTTTGGATGAATTTGCGCCTAGTTTATGGTTTTCAAATAAACTGTGGGCGCCGCGACTGGGGGGCATCACGTCCCCAGCACGCGGTTTTCGCCGGTGCGTCCCCAGGGGGCGATTTTTAGCGCCTTCTGAGGGGCCAATGGCTGGAGATGCTCTAAAGTGCACACGCTCTGGTTGATCTCTATGTCAAAGATGGAATTGACTATGAAGAAGAACCGGAACAGCTTGTGTTCCTTGGTGGAAGGGCTGAACCCAAGGCGTATTGATTGTACACGGCGTCTCCCGGCTTACTCACCCTCCATTCCACAGGCGTGGGAACCGTTGCCGTCTCGCTGGTGACAGGGTTGCAGATGAACACGGGCGCCCCGGCGCGGTTGCAGATGTATGCCAGCGCCTGGGTGCGGTCGAACGCAAAGCAGAGGAGGTCGCTGCAGACGTTGGAGAGGTTGTAACCGCCGGGGATGGCGATGCGGCGTGGCAGGGGCGGAATTGGGCCTAGGGCAACTGGGGCTATAGCCCCAGGCGTGGCCCAACTAATGCCTTATACTCAGTAGTATTTTTCTGTATTTTACGGTTGTAGAAAGCCCAGCCCCAGGCGCGCAAGTGCAGCCCAGCCCCACGCTCTGGCCCAATGAGTCACGTACGACCTCCCCTGGGGTCAAAAAAGGGGAAAAGAAATCACATCTTTGTAGATTCCTTGTGCCTTCGTGGAACCTCGTCAATTGCCAGGGGCGGAACGGATCTGCGCGGCTGCGCCAGGCGTCTCAGGATGAGATCATCTCACCGGAGAGCAGCCCCCTCCCCTACTGCACTACTCCCCCTACTGCGGATTGACAATCTGTTTGGCCGCCTCCGCGGGTAAATAATCTCTACTCATATCATCCGACCCCCGCCCCCTAGTTTCTGAATCAGCCAAAATCAACTAGTTGGTGATTTTTAATTGTACAGGATAACTTGAGTCAATTTGATTTTACTGTTAACAGGAAATTAAATATCCAAGATGAAGAGTGTGATGTATTTGCTATGAAACATCACACATTTTATGGTAATAATATATAATATTCTTATTTCTAAAATTTATGAAAATTTAACTTCTCCTATGTCAAGTGTCTTGCTTTTGAAAACTGATTTTTATCTTTAAGCTTTAGATCTTTCTACAACTGCCGATGAGGAAACAATGGGCTCAAATGAATAAATCTTTGTAAATTTGGTACCCACTTTTGAAATGAGGTATTTTTATCGAATTGTTTACATCCTTTTGTCGATTTTTCTCTTGTGGTAATAATGAAGCTGGTCTTTCCTTCGAATTGTGCATATGTGATGTAGATCTGACACGCATTGATACTTGTGGTATACTAGCTTTAGACGTTTTATTTAGCCGCTTAATTTTAGCCTGAGGCTTCGAGAAATGCTGGCTCCGCCTCTGCGGCGTGGCATGGACGCGGGCCTCGACGAGGAGACGATGGAG
Source organism: Triticum dicoccoides (assembly GCF_002162155.2). Lineage (NCBI taxonomy): Eukaryota > Viridiplantae > Streptophyta > Magnoliopsida > Poales > Poaceae > Triticum > Triticum dicoccoides. The sequence goes on along the minus strand of NC_041388.1, from coordinate 663,761,543 downwards.
AAGCTGGCCTCGTCGGGCCTGCCGGGCACTCGGGTCACAATGACGAAAAAGGGCTCGGACGCGACGGAGTTGTTGTTGGCTGCGGCCTCGGCGTGGAGGCTGCCGAAAGTAGGGTCGGCGACGACGCTGTGCCACAGACGAGAGACGCGACAGCAGCGGGCCACGTCCCTGGTCGGCAGCTTCAGCAGGACCTCCCGGACCAGCTCTGCCGATTCCGGCGGCGGAGCAGGTCCCCTCATTGCCGGTAGATCGAAACCAAGATCGATCGGCTGCTACCTGCTATGGTCTACGTAACCAAGATTCGTCGCGATGTGATTTACGGGGCAACTTGGGCTCTACGTCGGGGCTGTACAACGGTAAGAAAATCAGGCTTGAGAGCGAACGGAAGAAAAACTAGCTGGGTTGTCTACCAAGTTGGGCCGCAGAAGAGGATGCAGCCCACGCGAGGCTGGTGCTGGGACACCGGGCGGGAGCAACAGACCCGCTGACGTTTAGTACCACCTCGGCTAGCTACGGGAGCTTCAACCAGCTTATAAATGCGCTCGCGGCGTTTATTCACTTTCTCGTGGTGATGTCCGATAAAATTAGAATGATTACATGCCCCCTGTGCTGTGCAAATATGACACGCTCTACTTTTTGGGAACTAACTCGCACATCCGTTATGCAACCACTAGTAGAAAAAGGGGCATTCGTTCGGGCCTGGCCAGCCCATTAGTCCCGGTTCTTCCACGAACCGGGACCAATGGATGCATTTGTCCCGGTTCGTGAGCCCAGGGGGCCGGCCGGGGCCTCGTGGGCATTGGTCCCGGTTCGTATGTATCCATTTGTCCCGGTTTCAGTCACGAACCGGGTCTAATAGGCCTCGCTCCCGACCCACAAACATTGGTCTCGGTTCTTGGCTCGAACCGGGACAGAAGGCTGGGCTTTAGTCCCGGTTCCAGCCATGAACCGAGACAAATGATTTGCCTATATATACCTCGTCGCTGCAGCAGAGCACTTCACAGTGCTCTGTTTTTTCTGGCCGGCGAGGAGAGGGCATTTGGGTGCTCTAGCTCACCTCCTATGCACACGAGGTGTTCGATGAAATGCCTGAGCCACGCTAGTTAAGCTTTCTCCTCTCGAAGCTTGACCTCCAACCTCCATTTTCCCCGAGATTTGTCTAGGTTTAGCAGTCCGTCACGTCCCGTCCCCGTCTTCACCGCCGTCGATCGCCCACGCCGATCTCGTCGCCTACACCACTGTGGTGAGCCTCTTATCTTCTTCTGTAAGAAAAAAAATTCTTACTTTAGATAGATACTTGTCTAATTTCTTACTTTTATTATTGCTTGTTATTACATAGTGCGATGGTTTTGGTATCCGCCCCCGTCAGCCCTCGTCCTGGCTATGATTCAGATGTGGTATATATTATGTTTTATAACTATTTGGTTCATTTATTGTTTATGACAATTATGCCCACCAAGTTGACATAGATTTTATTTATGTAAGAGGTAGTTGAACCGGAAATTCCAACCGACCCTATTGTCGAGAGGTTAAATTTAGTTGAAGAAGAAAACAATTACTTGAAGGAAAAAATAAAAAAAATTGAGGAGGAGAAGATGATATTGGAGTTGCATGTTGCGGATGTCGCCGATGATCACAAGATCAAGATGGCTGCAATGTGGTTGAAGATGAGAAAGATTAGAAAATATTCCATTCATACCGAGGTTTGGTATCATTATACCGTTGGATCAATTTTTACCTTGGTTGTGATTATGATCGCATTTATTGTTGCATTGAAAAGTTTCACATAGTTTTAATGTATGATTTAACTAGATGCTCTGGAGAGCTATATGTTGTTCAATGAGAACTATGTATGTACTTTGTTTTTATTGTGATGATGAACTTCTATTAATTTGATCACTTATCTATCCATGTGAATCTGTAATGGTTTTTGACACACATAATATGATGATGAACTTCTATTATTTTGGTCACTTATCTATCAACGTGGCTTTGAATGGTGCATCTTGAACACACAAAATGTCTGGAGCTGAAATAAGTTCAAATAAATGAAATCCCTTTGTAACAGATGAGTTTTCGTCCAAAACCCTGATACTTCGAAAGAGATTGTCCATTTTGTACACGAAGTGCATCCAGTTTTTGTTGTAACCCTCTCAACTTTTTAGTACATGCTATGTGGGTGAAATGATGATACCATGCCAACTTTCAACCTTTTTAGAGTTTATTTGTAGTGCTTTTCAATTTCAGGGTCATTTAACTAAAACATCAGTAAATGCATGAAAAATAACAAAAGAAGTTAGAAAGGGTTGAAAATTGATGATGTGGCTTTGAATGGTGCATTTTAAACACACAAGATTTGTGGAGTTCAAATAAGTTCAAAAAAATGAAATCCCTTTGTAACAGACGAGTTTCCGTATGAAACCCTTATACTTCGAAAGAGATTGTCTGTTTTGTACACGAAGTGCATCTAGTTTTTGCCGTAACCCTTTTAACTTTTATGCACATGCTATGTGGGTGAAATGATGATACCATGCCAACTTTCAACATTTTCGGAGTTCATTCGGAATGCTTTTGAATTTCAGGGTCTTATAGCTAAAAAAAATCAGTAAATGCATGAAAAATAACAAATGAAGTCAGAAAGGGTTGAAAATTGATGATGTGGCTTTGAATGGTGCATTTTGAATACACAAAAAGTCTGGAGTTGAAATAAGTTCAAAAGAATGAAATCCCAGCACAACTTGCTATCGTCGCCCTCCCCCCACTGGTCCGGTGGTGACATGACCCAGAACTGGAGCTTCTGGCGAGGGTTGTACAAGTGCACGGCGAGGCACAGCCGCCCGCTCATCTCGAAGGTGTTCAACATCGGATCCCAGTTCGGGGGGTACGCGTCAACCCTGACCGGGAGAAGGCACGTGTGGTGCACCTCGGTCGCCACGTTGACCAGCAACATCCCATCAGGGTTCCGGGCAGGCCTGAACGTGCGTATTCGGCCACTGGTCACCAGGTACAGATTGTCGTCAACGAGCACCGGCGGCGAGGTGCACATTATGGGGCGCTGGGAAGTGTATGATCACCGGTGCCACGCGCCGCTGCTTAAGAGCATCTCCAGCCGCGTCCCCAACAAGGCCCTCCAGGCGATATTTTGGCCGCCGGCGCCGAAAAATCGGCCCATTCGCGCCCTCAAAGGCCTTTTTTTCGCCGGCTCGGGCCGAAATTGGCGCCAGCGGACCAAGGCCGAACCCGGCGCGATGGGGGGCGCTTGGGGGCGCTGGCCGAATCATTTTTGGCGCGAAAGTCGGCGGGCCCTCCTTGGCAGCGACTCGGCTCTTCTTGCCGCTTCGCCGTCCTCATCATCTTGGTTCCGCGGAGAATCAATGCCAAAACTACCGCGCGATGCCGCACCGGTTAGCCTCCTCCATTGATGCCTCACAGGCGGCGCAGTGAAGACCGGACGACGTGCGTCCCTTGCCCGCCATGCGTAATACGGCGGCCACGCGTACGCGCGGCGCCTCCGCCTATATAAGCCGCCCCCAGCGCGCCGGTGACGCACAGACTCTTCACCACCGATGCCCCGTTCCTCCCCCGTCCCTCCCTCTCCTCTCGCCGTTCCAGTTCAACCATGGCCGAGCGCTTCCCAGGTGGTGGTAACACGCCCAGGCTGGAGTACCCCGCTCCCACGTCCTTCTCCCGTCGGCGTGGGAGCTCGTGGACGCCGAGGCGCATGGACCCGGGGGCGTCCTCCTCCTCGTCTGGCAGCTCGACCGGCTCTCCCTGCCTCCGCCCCGTTAAGCCGGAGCCCCAGGACACGCTGGTCAGCCACCGCACCCGCAGCTCCGGCGTCTGCATCGTCGACTCCTCCCCCACCTTTGGCCGCCTCGTCCTCGTCAGGCCGAAGGCGGAGCCCGGCCTCCCTGCGGAGTACGAGGCCATTGTCCGGCGCGGCTTCTCCGACGAGGAGGCCCTAAAGTGGGCGCGGGATGACTACCTCCGCGACGAGGTGGTCCGGCAGCGCCGAGCCCTGGAGAAGATAGCCGCCCGCAAGCGTGGGCGCGAGGACAAGCACATCATGGTGATCCTCGACAGCGACGAGGACGCCCCCGGACCGTCCAACCCGCCGTGCCAACCTAGGGAGGGGTGCAGCAGGGACGACGGCCGCGGAGGAGGCGACGACGACGACGGCGGCGGCGACTACACGCAGTTCTACATGCTCCTCGGCATGCAGAGCTTCAAGGGCGCCAGGCGGCGAGGAGCGGCGAGGGCGACGGCGGGCCTAGTAGTGTTTTTTTTTAATATTTTAAATATGTATGAACTTGCCGAAGTTTGGATGAATTTGCGCCTAGTTTATGGTTTTCAAATAAACCGTGGGCGCCGCGACTGGGGGGCATCACGTCCCCAGCACGCGGTTTTCGCCGGTGCGTCCCCAGGGGGCGATTTTTAGCGCCTTCTGAGGGGCCAATGGCTGGAGATGCTCTAAAGTGCACACGCTCTGGTTGATCTCTATGTCAAAGATGGAATTGACTATGAAGGAGAACCGGAACAGCTTGTGTTCCTTGGTGGAAGGGCTGAACCCAAGGCGTATTGATTGTACACGGCGTCTCCCGGCTTACTCACCCTCCATTCCACAGGCGTGGGAACCGTTGCCGTCTCGCTGGTGACAGGGTTGCAGATGAACACGGGCGCCCCGGCGCGGTTGCAGATGTATGCCAGCGCCTGGGTGCGGTCGAACGCAAAGCAGAGGAGGTCGCTGCAGACGTTGGAGAGGTTGTAACCGCCGGGGATGGCGATGCGGCGTGGCAGGGGCGGAATTGGGCCTAGGGAAACTGGGGCTATAGCCCCAGGCGTGGCCCAACTAATGCCTTATACTCAGTAGTATTTTTCTGTATTTTACAGTTGTAGAAAGCCCAGCCCTAGGCGCGCAAGTGCAGCCCAGCCCCACGCTCTGGCCCAATGAGTCACGTACGACCTCCCCTGGGGTCAAAAAAGGGGAAAAGAAATCACATCTTTGTAGATTCATTGTGCCTTCGTGGAACCTCGTCAATTGCCAGGGGCGGAACGGATCTGCGCGGCTGCGCCAGGCGTCTCAGGATGAGATCATCTCACCGGAGAGCAGCCCCCTCCCCTACTGCACTACTCCCCCTACTGCGGATTGACAATCTGTTTGGCCGCCTCCGCGGGTAAATAATCTCTACTCATATCATCCGACCCCCGCCCCCTAGTTTCTGAATCAGCCAAAATCAACTAGTTGGTGATTTTTAATTGTACAGGATAACTTGAGTCAATTTGATTTTACTGTTAACAGGAAATTAAATATCCAAGATGAAGAGTGTGATGTATTTGCTATGAAACATCACACATTTTATGGTAATAATATATAATATTCTTATTTCTAAAATTTATGAAAATTTAACTTCTCCTATGTCAAGTGTCTTGCTTTTGAAAACTGATTTTTATCTTTAAGCTTTAGATCTTTCTACAACTGCCGATGAGGAAACAATGGGCTCAAATGAATAAATCTTTGTAAATTTGGTACCCACTTTTGAAATGAGGTATTTTTATCGAATTGTTTACATCCTTTTGTCGATTTTTCTCTTGTGGTAATAATGAAGCTGGTCTTTCCTTCGAATTGTGCATATGTGATGTAGATCTGACACGCATTGATACTTGTGGTATACTAGCTTTAGACGTTTTATTTAGCCGCTTAATTTTAGCCTGAGGCTTCGAGAAATGCTGGCTCCGCCTCTGCGGCGTGGCATGGACGCGGGCCTCGACGAGGAGACGATGGAGAAGCTGGCCTCGTCGGGCCTGCCGGGCACTCGGGTCACAATGACGAAAAAGGGCTCGGACGCGACGGAGTTGTTGTTGGCTGCGGCCTCGGCGTGGAGGCTGCCGAAAGTAGGGTCGGCGACGAACGGAGCAACTTGGGCTCTACGTCGGGGCTGTACAACGGTAAGAAAATCAGGCTTGAGAGCGAACGGAAGAAAAACTAGCTGGGTTGTCTACCAAGTTGGGCCGCAGAAGAGGATGCAGCCACGCGAGGCTGGTGCTGGGACACCGGGCGGGAGCAACAGACCCGCTGACGTTTAGTACCACCTCGGCTAGCTACGGGAGCTTCAACCAGCTTATAAACGCGCTCGCGGCGTTTATTCACTTTCTCGTGGTGATGTCCGATAAAATTAGAATGATTACATGCCCCCTGTGCTGTGCAAATATGACACGCTCTACTTTTTGGGAACTAACTCGCACATCCGTTATGCAACCACTAGTAGAAAAAAGGGCTTTCGTTCGGGCCTGGCCAGCCCATTAGTCCCGGTTCTTCCACGAACCGGGACCAATGGATGCATTTGTCCCGGTTCGTGAGCCCAGGGGGCCGGCCGGGGCCTCGTGGGCATTGGTCCCGGTTCATATGTATCCATTTGTCCCGGTTTCAGACACGAACCGGGTCTAATAGGCCTCGCTCCTGACCCACAAACATTGGTCCAGGTTCTTGGGTCGAACCGGGACAGAAGGCTGGGCTTTAGTCCCGGTTCCAGCCATGAACCGAGACAAATGATTTGCCTATATATACCCCGTCGCCGCAGCAGAGCACTTCACAGTGCTCTGTTTTTTCTGGCCGACGAGGAGAGGGCATTTGGGTGCTCTAGCTCACCTCCTATGCACACGAGGTGTTCGATGAAATGCCTGAGCCACGCTAGTTAAGTTTTCTCCTCTCGAAGCTTGACCTCCAACCTTCATTTTCCCCGAGATTTGTCTAGGTTTAGCGGTCCGTCACGTCCCGTTCCCGTCTTCACCGCCGTCGATCGCCCGCGCCGATCTCGTCGCCTACACCACTGTGGTGAGCCTCTTATCTTCTTCTGTAAGAAAAAAATTCTTACTTTAGATAGATACTTGTCTAATTTCTTACTTTTATTATTGCTTGTTATTACATAGTGCGATGGTTTTGGTATCCGCCCCCGTCAGCCCTCGTCCTGGCTATGATTCAGATGTGGTATATATTATGTTTTATAACTATTTGGTTCATTTATTGTTTATGACAATTATGCCCATCAAGTTGACATAGATTTTATTTATGTAAGAGGTAGTTGAACCGGAAATTCCAACCGACCCTATTGTCGAGAGGTTAAATTTAGTTGAAGAAGAAAACAATTACTTGAAGAAAAAAATAAAAAAAATTGAGGAGGAGAAGATGATATTGGAGTTGCATGTTGCGGATGTCGCCGATGATCACAAGATCAAGATGGCTGCAATGTGGTTGAAGATGAGAAAGATTAGAAAATATTCCATTCATACCGAGGTTTGGTATCATTATACCGTTGGATCAATTTTTACCTTGGTTGTGATTATGATCGCATTTATTGTTGCATTGAAAAGTTTCACATAGTTTTAATGTATGATTTAACTAGATGCTCTGGAGAGCTATATGTTGTTCAATGAGAACTATGTATGTACTTTGTTTTTATTGTGATGATGAACTTCTATTAATTTGATCACTTATCTATCCATGTGAATCTATAATGGTTTTTGACACACATAATATGATGATGAACTTTTATTATTTTGGTCACTTATCTATCAACGTGGCTTTGAATGATGCATTTTGAACACACAAAACGTCTGGAGCTGAAATAAGTTCAAATAAATGAAATCCCTTTGTAACAGATGAGTTTTCGTCCAAAACCCTGATACTTCGAAAGAGATTGTCCATTTTGTACACGAAGTGCATCCAGTTTTTGTCGTAACCCTATCAACTTTTTAGTACATGCTATGTGGGTGAAATGATGATACCATGCCAACTTTCAACCTTTTTAGAGTTAATTTGTAGTGCTTTTCAATTTCAGGGTCATTTAACTAAAAAAAATCAGTAAATGCATGAAAAATAACAAAAAAAGTCAGAAAGGGTTGAAAATTGATGATGTGGCTTTGAATGGTGCATTTTAAACACACAAGATTTGTGGAGTTCAAATAAGTTCAAAAAAATGAAATCCCTTTGTAACAGACGAGTTTCCGTATGAAACCCTTATACTTCGAAAGAGATTGTCTGTTTTGTACACGAAGTGCATCTAATTTTTGCCGTAACCCTCTTAAATTTTATGCACATGCTATGTGGGTGAAATGATGATACCATGCCAACTTTCAACATTTTCAGAGTTCATTTGGAATGCTTTTGAATTTCAGGGTCTTATAGCTCAAAAAAATCAGTAAATGCATGAAAAATAACAAATGAAGTTAGAAAGGGTTGAAAATTGATGATGTGGCTTTGAATGGTGCATTTTGAATACACAAAAAGTCTGGAGTTGAAATAAGTTCAAAAGAATGAAATCCCTTTGTAATAGATGAGTTTCCGTATGAAACCCTGATACTTCGAAAGAGATTGTCCATTTTGTAAACGAAGTGCATCCAGTTTTTGTCGTAACCCTCTCTAATTTCTTGCACATGCTATGTGGGTGAAATGTGATACCATGCCAACTTTCAACCTTTTCAGAGTTCATTTGTAGTGATTTTCAGTTTCAAGGTCATTCAACTCAAAAAAATTAGTAAATGCCTGGAAAATAACAAATGAAGTCAAAAAGGGTTGAAAATGATGATGTGGCTTTGAATGGTGCATTTTGAACGCAGAAAAAGTATGGAGTTCAAATAAGTTAAAAAAATGAAATCCCTTTGTAACAGACAAGTTTCCGTATGAAACCCTGATACTTCGAAAGAGATTATCCGTTTTGTACACGAAGTGCATCCAATTTTTGACGTAAGCTCTCTACTTTCTTGCACATGCATGTGGGTGAAATGATGATACCATGCCAACTTTCAACCATTTCAGAGTTCATTTGTAGTGCTTTTCAATTTCAGGCTCTTATAGCTCAAAATAATCAGTAAATGCATGAAAATAACAAATAAAGTCAGAAAGGGTTGAAAATTGATGATGTGGTTTTGAATGGTGCATTTTGAACACAGAAAAAGTATGGAGTTCAAATAAATTCAAGAAAACTGAAATCCCTTTGTAACAGATGAGTTTCCGTATGAAACCCTGATACTTCGAAAAAGATTCTCCGTTTTGTACACGAAGTGCATCCAGTTTTTGCCGTAAGCCTCTCTACTTTATTGCACATGCTTTGTGGGTGAAATGATGATACCATGCCAACTTTTTCAACCTTTTCAGAGTTCATTTGTAGTGCTTTTCAATTTCAGGGTCTTATAGCTCAAAATAATCAGTAAATGCATGAAAAATAACAAATGAAGTCAGAAAGGGTTGAAAATTCATGATGTGTCTTTGAATGGTGCATTTTGAACACAGAAAAAGTATGGAGTTCAAATAAGTTCAAAAAATGAAATCCCTTTATAACAGACGAGTTTTCGTATGAAACCTGATACTTCGAAAGAGATTGTCCGTTTTGTACACGAAGTGCATCCAGTTTTTGCCGTAAGCCTCTCTACTTTCTTGGACATGCTATGTGGGTGAAATAATGATACCATGCCAACTTTCAACTGTTTCAAAGTTCATTTTTAGTGCTTTTCAATTTCAGGGTCTTATAGCTCAAAATAATCAGTAAATGCATGAAAAATAACAAATGAAGTCAGAAAGGGTTGAAAATTAATGATGTGGCTTTAAATGGTGCATTTTGAACACTAGCATCATATGGTGTTGGAGAGGGCTTGCGGTCACTATAGCCAAAGCGACTCAAGATCTTTTCCACATAGTGAGATTGAAGCAATGTAATCCCACCATCATCGTCTCTCAACAACTTGATGTTCAGAATGACATCAGCCACTCCTAAATCCTTCATCTCAAAACAACAAGATAGGAAATCCTTGACCTCCTTAATAACATTCAGATTGGTTCCAAAAATCAGTATGTCATCAACATACAAGCACAGGATAACTCCCTCGCCCCCACCATGGCGATAGTACACACATTTGTCAGCTTCGTTCACAACAAAGCCTGCAGCTGTTAAAGTTCTTTCAAACTTCTCATGCCACTGTTTGGGTGCTTGCTTAAGTCCGTACAAAGACTGCAGCAACTTGCACACTTTCCGTTCCTTACCATCTAGTACAAACCCATCTGGTTGTTCCATATAAATTTCCTCGTCCAACTCTCCATTTATTATAGCAGTCTTAACATCCATTTGATGAACGAGAAGACCATGCGAGGCAGCTAGTGAAAGTAGAACTCGAACAGTGGTCAGTCGAGCCACAGGTGAGTAAGTATCAAAGAAGTCTTCACCTTCCTTTTGGGTATAACCCTTAGCCATGAGCCGAGCCTTGTACTTTTCAATAGTACCATCAGGCCTAAGCTTCTTCTTGAATACCCATTTGCATCCTATAGGTTTGCACCCATAAGGACGATCAGTTATCTCCCAGGTTTCATTCGCCAAGATGGAATCCATCTCGCTACGAACTGCTTCCTTCCAGTAGTCAGCATCTTCAGATGCATTGGCCTCTGAAATAGAACTGGGAGTGTCATCTATGAGATACACAAGAAAATCATCACCAAATGACTTTGCAGTCCTCTGTCTCTTGCTCCTGGTAGGAACTTCATTATTCTTCTCCACAGGACTTTCGAAGTGTTCCATCGAAATGGTAGGTTCGGTAATTGTAACTGCTTACCTATTCGATGAACTAGGCATCTCCTGATTAGATGAGGTAGCCATATCCTTCATGGGAAAGATATCTTCAAAGAAAGTCGCATCATTCGACTCCATGATCGTACCGACATGCATGTCAGGCACCTCAGATTTTACAACCAAGAATCTATAGCCAATGCTATGAAAAGCATATCCTAGGAAAACACAATCCACAGTCTTTGGTCCAAGCTTCCGCTTCTTTGGAATTGAACATTGACTATCACCAAACAACCCCATGTTCGCAGATAAGAGAGTTTTAACCTTTTCTTCTCCCATTCCTCGAATGGAGTTATCTCTTTGTTCTTTGTGGGGACTCGGTTCAGGACATGACATGCTGTCAATATCGCCTCCCCCCACCATGCCTTGGAGAGACCCAATGTGTCTAACATGGCGTTAACCAAATCAGTTAGAGTATGGTTCTTTCTTTCGGCCACCCCATTTGACTGAGGTGAATAGGGAGGCGTCCTCTCATGAATTATACCATGTTCCACACAAAAAGCATCAAATTCATTGGAAAAATACTCTCCACCACGGTCAGACCTATGCCTCTTGATTTTTCGATCAAGTTGGCTTTCCACTTCAGCTTTATAGATCTTGAAAAAAGTTCAAAGCCTCATCCTTAGATTTCATAAGATACACACGGCAGTATCTAGTGGAGTCATCAATTAACGTCATGAAATATTTCTTTCCACCTTTTGTCAAAACACCATTCATTTCACATAGATCTGAATGTATGAGCTCTAGTGGTGAAAGATTTCTCATTTCCGCAGTCGTGTGAGACTTACGAGGTTTCTTAGCTTGCACACACACTTGACACTTAGATCCCTTGACAGTGGTGAAACTAGGGATTAAGTTCAACTTCGTTAGTCGCGACATGCAACCAAAGTTAACATGACAAAGACATGAATGCCACACATTTGATGCACTATTGTTGCAAATATGATTAACAACTTTATTGCAAACGTCTGATAAGGATAAACGAAACAGGCCTCCTAACTCATAGCCTTTACCAACAAAGGTTCCATACTTGGATATTACAAATTTATTCGACTCAAAGACAAGCTTGTAGCCATCTCTACACAGAAGAGATCCGCTAACAAGATTTTTATTGATGGAGGGGACATAATGCACATTCTTCAGCCGCACGATCTTCCCCGAAGTAAACTTCAGATCGACCGTGCCAACACCACGAACAGAAGCACTTGAACTGTTGCCCATCAGCACGGTTGAAGTCCCTGCGGTCTGATAAGAAGGAAACATGGAAATATCACCGCATACATGCACATTAGCACCCGTGTCAATCAACCAGTCAGGAGAATGACATACTGAAAGAATAGTGGGAAATATACCATACCCAGCATCCTTCATGTCAGTGTCTCCAATGACAACATTAGCGGTCTTGCCGCCTTTCCCAGGATTATGCTTGTCATAGCGATTAGGGCAACTAGGAGCCCAATGATCAGGATCCCCACACACATGACAAGCACCTTTCTTCTTGCCATTCTTCTTCTTGAAGTTTGTGTGTTGCACAGCCTTGTTCTTCCCATCAAACTTTGCTTTACCATCAAACTTGCCCTTGTTCTTGAACTTGTGGCGCTGGAAGTTCTGCTTTTGTACCACATTGGCACTAGATCCTCCCTCAATACCTCGAGCACGTGTGTCCTTTGCTCTCGCCTTTTCTTCCACATCAAGAGTGCCAATGAGATCCGGAACGGAAAACTCCTGCCTCTTATGCTTCAGTAAGGTAGCAAAGTTCCTCCACGAAGGAGGAAGCTTAGTGATGATACCTCCGGCAACAAACTTGTCCGGTAACATACAACTGAAGTGCTGAAGTTCTCTAGCAAATGACTGTATCTCATGAGCTTGCTCAACCACGGAGCGCTCTTCAGTCATCCTGTAATCATAGAATTGCTCCATGATGTACAGCTCAGTGCCAGCATCCGAGACCCCAAACTTGGCCTCGAGTGCGTCCCACATATCTTTTCCATTATCAATTGACGCATAAGCATCAACTATGTTCTCACCAAGAACACTCAAGAGAGCAGCCTTAAACAGAGTATCCATTTTCTGAAAGGCTTGTGCCTGTTGAGCATCAAGCTCCCCTTCAGGTTTACCAAGAGTGGCGTCATAGCAACTTATGGTTTGAAACCATAAGACTGCTCTCACGCGCCACCTCTTATAGTGGATACCCTCAAACATAGGAGGTCTCATGGAAGCAACAAAACCACTTGGTGTAAATTGCCTATAATAAGGTTTTTGGATTGTTGGAAATATGAGCAATTTACCAAATGATTTTATTAACAGAAGTACTAGATAAAGCATGACTAATATAGTAGAGCTAAAACAAGTCATGCGTTCTGACAGAGAGAAGGTAAATAGCTTCTGCATATACGAACTGTAGCCTAACATATCTATAACAGACAGTAGAACTAGTTGCATATATGAAGTAGAACCTAATATATGTAGGATAAGTAGTAGTACGAGAAACTGTGGCAGGACATCTAGCAGAAAGGAGAAGACATACGGGACAGCAGCAGCAGTAGCACTGGACTTGGGGTCGGTGTCCTCGCCAGCCATGTCGTCGAGGAGATTGTCGATGTCGGGGAAGAAGTCGTCGTCGGGGAAGTAGTCGTCGGAGTCCGGGGCGTCCGTGACGAAGGAGTCAGTCAGTAGTCGCGCAGAGCGCTCCCCAAAAACCTTATCACCCTTCTCCCGTACAGGACTCAAAGAGGTGCGGTTTCGGAGGCCTACTGTCCCGACCTGCGGTGCACGCCGCAAGCCGGGATTGGGAAGATTGTAGCAGCAGCGCAGTGCTCAGGAACTTGTGGCAAGTGGAGGAAGAGATTCTGGTGCGTCTCTCTGAGAGGAGCGACCTCCCTTTTATAGGCGCAAGAGAAGGAGGCGAGAGGTTGTGCCGGAAGCTGAAACGAACAGACGGAGGCGAAGCGAACATCCAGCATCCGAAGGGCTGCACCGTTCGCATTCAAACTTCACTTTCGCAAAAATCTTTTCAGCTTCCGTGTGACCTTTCGTATACCCGTAGTGCGTGGCAAAAATTTAGATATCGGCTCGGCTCATTCCCGCAACCCACGATCTTCCCTGTTGTTCTCATGCTCGTACAAGTGGGGAAAGAACCTCCCTTATAAGGAGGTTCAACTCCCACTAAACTAGCAATGTGGGACTAAACTTTAGTAGTATCCCTTGCCTTGCACAAATGGGCTAAGTGGGCCTCTAGGATTTATTAGGAATTTCTGAAATAGTTATTGGGCTGCCCAAAATAGACTAAATTCCAGCACAGATCCCACCACAGCTTGCTGTCATCGCCCTCGACCCACTGGTCCGGCGGTGGCAGTGACATGACCCAGAAAACTGAAATCCCTTTGTAACAGATGAGTTTCCGTATAAAACCCTGATACTTCAAAAAAGATTCTCCGTTTTGTACACGAAGTGCATCCAGTTTTTGCCGTAAGCCTCTCTACTTCATTGCACATGCTTTGTGGGTGAAATGATGATACCATGCCAACTTTTTCAACCTTTTCAGAGTTCATTTGTAGTGCTTTTCAATTTCAGGATCTTATAGCTCAAAATAATCAGTAAATGCATGAAAAATAACAAATGAAGTCAGAAAGGGTTGAAAATTGATGATGTGACTTTAAATGGTGCATTTTGAACACATGAAAAGTATGGAGTTCAAATAAATTCAAAACAATGAAATCCCTTTGTAACGCACGAGTTTCCATATGAAACCCTAATACTACGAATTTCAGGGTCTTTCAGCAAAAAGAGTTATCATAAAATAAAATAAATAAGTAATTTGAAACAAAATAATATAAACTTTTAAAAAATATAAGTAGAAACAAAATAAAATTTAATAACATAAATAAAATTTATGAAACTAAAATTATCAAAGTATTTCCTGTTCAAAACATTATAAGCAACCTCTAAAATTTATGAAACTAAAATTATATAAAATTGATGCAACTAAAATTATCAAAGTATTTTCTGTTCAAAATCATTAAAAGCAAAAGGAATTTTCATAAAGAACTTTTTTGTTAGAAACTTTAATAGCAAAAAGAATTATCATAAAATAAAATAAATAAGTAATTAGAAACAAAATAAAATAAAAGAAATAAGTATTTTGTTGTAAGTAGAATAAAAACAAAAAATAAAGCAAAAAAGAAAACAAAAAAACTGGGAAAAAAAAAATGCCACCTACTTGGCCACCACGGCATGAATACGACCAGAAACCCATCCATGAGCCAGGATTCAGGCCCGCAGAAGTCCCAGTAGGCCCATCAGGCATCGCAATCACAATTAGGCCCGTAAGCCTGCAATGAAGAGGAGCTCGAAAGGGATGCGGCAGTGGGGCTTATAAACCACTGCGCGTCCCTCTCGACTAGCGAGGTGGGACTAAACTCCCACCACCACCCCGCTGTGCAAGGCCTTTGGTCTAGGTTGGTGGCACCAACCGGGACTAAAGGGGTGCATTGGTTCCGGTTCGTGGCACCAACCGGAACCAATGCCCCCCTTTAGTCTCGGTAGGTGCCACCAACCGGGACCAAAGGCCACCGCTTCCCGTCCTTTGGGCTGCTGAAAAGAGACCTTTGGTCCCGATTGGTGGCACGAACCGGGACCAAAGGGGGGTATTCTTCCTGATCGATGCCACCAACCGGGACCAAAGGGGGGTATTCGTCCCGGTTGATGCCACCAACCGGGACCAAAGGTTCTACTATATAAGCCCACATTTAGAAAATTTGGCAGTTTCATCGCCAATTGCCTCCTGACGATGCCGAGCTCATCGACACCCCCAGGCTGCCCCGACGCCGTACGCCGCCCCTGCCGTCACCCCGACCGCGCCGTCACCGTCGACCGTGCCTCGCCGACGTCGTCCCCGAGCCCCCGAGTGCGCGTTCGCCGTTCGCCGTCCCCGAGCCATCCTCGTCGCCGACGCCACCTCGCTATGAGCGCCGCCCCGATCCCCTGCTCCTCCTCCCTGTACTGGCCGTCGTCGCCGCCGCGTGCTGCCACTGCGCCGCCGCCCCTGCCCTTCGCTGCCGCCGTGCGCCGCCCCTGCTCTGCGCTGGCGTCGCACGCCACCCCGCCGCGCGCCGCCCCTGCCCTGTCATGCCACTGCCCCTGCCCTGCATTTTTATTTCATAGCATTTTTTCATAAATGTATCTTTTTGTATATGTGTGTGTATGTGTGTACATGTTCATAGCATTTTTTTTCATAAATGTATTTTTTTGTCAATTTATGTATATGTTCATATATATGTGCATATTTGTAAAACAATTGTGTATGTATAGGAAAATTTATGTATATGTTTTTGTGCATATTTTTTGTCACTTTATGTATATGTTCATATTTAGAAGAAAAAAAAGGAGTGGAAAAAGAAGGTTAGTGCATTTTAGGTTAGTGTAGAGGAAAACGTAAAATAAGGAAAAGGAAGAAAAGTTTTATATATCTAGCTAGGAAAGGAAGAAGAAGAAAAAGAAGGAGACGAAAAACGAAAATAAGAAGAGGAAGAAAGGAGAAGAAGAGAAGAGGAAGAAGAGGAGAAATAAATAAGAAGAGGAAAAAAGAAGAAAAAGAAAAGGAGTATTTTTTCTTCTTCTCCTCTTTTTTCTTCTTTTTTTTCTTCGATCTTCTCCTCTATTCCTTTCTTCTTCTTCTCTTTTTATTTCTTCTTCATCTTCTTATTTTTTTATCGGGTATGTCGTTGTCGATGTACCCCCTCCCCGATAACATCATTTTCCCATGTATGTATGTCGTCGTTGTCGATATATATGTTGGGGAACGTAGCAGAAATTTATAATTTTCTACGCATCACCAAGATCAATCTATGGAGTCATCTAGCAACGAGAGAGAGGGAGTGCATCTTCATACCCTTGAAGATCTCTAAGCGGAAGCGTTCAAGAGAATGGGGTTGATGGAGTCGTACTCATCATGATCCAAATCACCGATGATCCTAGCGCCGAACGGACGGCACCTCCACGTTCAACACATGTACGGAATGGAGAGACGTCTCCTCCTTCTTGATCCAGAAAGGGGAGAGCAGAGGTTGATGGAGATCCAGCAGCACGACGGCATGGTGGTGGAAGTAGCGGGATCCCGGCAGGGATTCACCAAGCACAAGCGGGGAGGAAGAGGTGTCACGGGAGGGAGGGAAGCGCCAGGGCTTCAGGTGCGGCTGCCCTCCCGCCCCTCCACTATATATAGGGGCCTAGGGGGGCGCCGGCCCCTTGTAGATCCCATCTAGGAAGGGGGGCGGCAGCCCTAGGGGTGGCTTGGCCTCCAAGCCAAGTGGAGGCGCCCCCACCCCTTACGGTTTCCAACCCTAGGCGCATGGGAGGCCCAAGGGGGGGCGCACCAGCCCACTAGGGGCTGGTTCCCACGTCCCTTCAGCCCATGGGGACCTCCGGGATAGGTGGCCCCACTCGATGGACCCCCGGGACCCTTCCGGTGGTCCCGGTACAATACCGATGACCCCCGAAACTTTCCGGTGGCCGAAACTGGACTTCCTATATACAAATCTTTACCCCCGGACCATTCCGGAACTCCTCGTGACGTCCAGGATCTCATCCGGGACTCCAAACAACTTTCAGTTTACCGCATACTAATATCTCTACAACCCTAGCATCACCGAACCTTAAGTGTGTAGACCCTACGGGTTCAGGAACCATGCAGACATGACCGAGACAACTCTCCGGCCAATAACCAACAGCGGGATCTGGATACCCATGTTGGATCCCACATGTTCCGCGATGATCTCATCGGATGAACCACGAGGTCGAGGATTCAATCAATCCCGTATTCAATTCCCTTTGTCTATCGGTAGGATACTTGCCCGAGATTCGATCGTCGGTATCCCGATACCTTGTTCAATCTCGTTACCGGCAAGTCTCTTTACTCGTTCCGTAACACATCATTCCATGATCAACTCCTTGGTCACATTGTGCATATTATGATGGTGTCCTACCGAGTGGGCCCAGAGATACCTCTCCGTTTACACGGAGTGACAAATCCCAGTCTCGATTCGTGCCAACCCAACAGACACTTTCGGAGATACCTGCAGTGCACCTTTATAGCCACCCAGTTACGTTGTGACGTTTGGTACACCCAAAGCATTCCTACGGTATCCGGGAGTTGCACAATCTCATGGTCTAAGGAAATGATACTTGACATTCGAAAAGCTTTAGCATACGAACTACACGATCTTGTGCAAGGCTTAGGATTGGGTCTTGTCCATCACATCATTCTCCTAATGATGTGATCCCGTTATCAACGACATCCAATGTCCATGGTCAGGAAGCCGTAACCATCTATTGATCAACGAGCTAGTCAACTAGAGGCTTACTAGGGACATGGTGTTGTCTATGTATCCACACATGTATCTGAGTTTCCTATCAATACAATTCTAGCATGGATAATAAACGATTATCATGAACAAGGAAATATAATAATAACTAATTTATTATTGCCGCTAGGGCATATTTCCAACAGTCTCCCACTTGCACTAGAGTCAATAATCCAGTTCACATCGCTATGTGATTAACACTCAAGGTCACATCCCCATGTGACTAACACCCAAAGAGTTTACTAGAGTCAATAATCTAGTTCACATTACCATGTGATTAACACTCAATGAGTTCTGGGTTTGATCATGTTATGCTTGTGAGAGATGTTATAGTCAACGGGTCTGAACCTTTCAGATCCGTGTGTGCTTTACAAATCTGTAAGTCATCTTGTAGATGCAGCTACCACACGCTACTTGGAGCTATTCCAAATAACTTCTCTACTATATGAATCCGGTTTACTCAGAGTCATCCGGATTAGTGTCAAAGTTTGCATCGACGTAACCCTTTACGACGAACTCTTTTACCACCTCCATAATCGAGAAAATTCCTTAGTCCATTAGTTACTAAGGATAAGTTCGACCGCTGTCATGTGATCCATTCCTGGATCACACTTGTACCCCTTGACTGACTCATGGCAAGGCACACTTCAGGTGCGGTACACAACATAACATACTATAGAGCCTACGTCTAAAGCATAGGGGACGACCTTCGTCCTTTCTCTCTATTCTGCCGTGGTCAGGTCTTGAGTCTTACTCAATACTCATACCTTATGACACAGCCAAGAACTCCTTCTTTGCCGATCTATTTTTGAACTCCTTTAAATTTTTGACATGGTATGTGTTTGTTTGAAAGTACTATTAAGCGTTTTGATCTATCCTTATAAATCTTGATGCTCAATGTTCAAGTAGCTTAATCCAGGTTTTCCATTGAAAAACACTTTTCAAATAACCCTGCATCATTTCTGATCAACAATATGTTAACAACATATACTCATCAAAAATTCTATAGTGCTCCCACTCACTTCTTTGGAAATATAAGTTTCTCATAAACTTTGTATAAACCCAAAATCTTTGATCATCTCATCAAAGCGTACATTCCAATTCCGAGATGCTTACTCCAGTCCTTAGAAGGATTGCTGGAGCTTTGCATACTTGTCAGCATCTTTCAGGATTGACAAAACCTTCTGGTTGTATCACAAAGAACCTTTCCTCAAGAAAAACGTCGAGGAAACAATGTTTTGACATCCTTTCTGCAAGATTTCATAAATAATGCAGTAACTGCAAACATAATTCCAACAGACTCTTAGCATCGCTAAGAGTGGGAAAGTCTCATCGTAGTCAACTCCTTGAACTTGTCGGGAAACATCTTAACGACAAGTCGAACTTTCTTAATGGTGACACTTACCATCAATGTATGTCTTCCTTTTGAAATCCATCTGCACCCAACATCCTTACGACCATCAAGTAGTTCTTCAAAGTCTATACTTTGTTTTATACATGGATCCTCTCTCGGATTTTATGGCCTCGAGCCATTCGTCGGAATCCGGGCCCACCATCGCTTCTCCATAGCTCGTAGGTTCATTGTTGTCTAGCAACATGACTTCCAAGACAGGATTACGTACCATTCTGAAGTAGTACACATCCTTGTCGACCTATGAGGTTTGGTAGTGACTTGATCCGAAGTTTTATGATCACTATCATAAGCTTCCATTTCAATTGGTGTAGGTGCCACAGGAACAACTTCCTGTGCCCTTCTACACACTAGTTGAAGTGACAGTTCAATAACCTCATCAAGTCTCCACCATCCTCCCACTCAATTCTTTCGAGAGAAACTTTTCCTCGAGAAAGGACCCGTTTCTAGAAACAATCACTCTTGCTTCCAGATCTGAAATAGGAGGTATACCCAACTATTTTTGGGTATTCTATGAAGACGCATTTATCCGCTTTGGGTTCGAGCTTATCAGCCTGAAACTTTTTCACATAAGCATTGCAGCCCCAAACTTTCAAGAAACGACAGCTTAGGTTTCTCTAAACCATAGCTCATACGGTGTCGTCTCAACGGAATTATGTGGTGCCCTATTTAAAGTGAATGTGGTTGTCTCTAATGCCTAACCCATAAACGATAGTGATAATTTGATAAGAGACATCATGGTATGCACCATATCCAATAGGGTGCAGTTGTGATGTTCGGACACACCATCACACTATGGTGGTCTAGGCGGTATTACTTGTGAAACAATTTCCACAATGTCTTAATTGTGTGCCAAACTCGTAACTCAGATATTCATCTCTATGATCATATCATAGACATTTTATCATCTTGTCACGACGATCTTCAACTTCACTCTGAAATTACTTAAACCTTTCAATAATTTAGACTTGTGTTTCATCAAGTAAATACACTTAGCATCTACTCAAATCATCTATGAAGTAAGAACATAACAATATCCACTGCGTGCCTCAGCACTCATTGGACTACACACATCAAAATGTATTACTTCCAACAAGTTGCTTTCTTGTTCCGTCTTACTGAAAACGAGCTTTTCAGTCATCTTGCCCATGTGGTATGATTTGCATGTCTCAAGTGATTCAAAATCAAGTGAGTCCAAATGACCCATCTGCATGGAGTTTCTTCATGCATATCTACCAATAGACATGGTTCGCATGTCTCAATCTTTTCAAAAAAGAGTGAGTCCAAAGATCCATCAACATGGAGCTTCTTCATGCGTTTTATACCAACATGACTCAAATGGCAGTGCCGCAAGTATGTGGTACTATCATTACTATCTTATATCTTTTGGCATGAACATGTGTATCACTACGGTCGAGATTCAATAAACCATTCATTTTAGGTGCAAGACCATTGAAGGTATTATTCAAATAAACAGAGTAACCATTATTCTCTTTAAATGAATAACCGTATTGCGATAAACATAATCCAATCATGTCTATGCTCAACGCAAACACCAAATAACAATTATTTAGGTTTAACACCAATCTCGATGGTAGAGGGAGCATGCGATGCTTGATCACATCAACCTTGGAAACACTTCCAACACATATCATCATCTCACCTTTAGCTAGTCTCCGTAGCCTTTTATTTCGAGTTACTAACACTTAGCAACCGAACCGGTATTTATTACCCTGGTGCTACTAGGAGTACTAGTAAAGTACACAATAATATAATGTATATTCAAAATACTTCTGTCGACCTTGCCAGCCTTCTCATATACCAAGTATCTAGGGTAGTTCTGCTTCAGTGACCGTTCCCCTCATTATAGAAGCACTTAGTCTCGGGTTTGGTTCAACCTTGGGTTTCTTCACTAGAGCAGCAACTGATTTGACGTCTCATGAAGTATCCCTTCTTTCCCTTGCCCTTCTTGAAACTAGTGATTTTACTAACCATCAACAATTGATGATCCTACTTGATTTCTACTTTCACGGTGTCAAACATCGCGAATTTCTCAAGGATCATCATGTCTATCCCTGATATGTTATAGTTCATCACTAAGCTCTAATAGCTTGGTTGCAGTGACTATGGAGAACTATCACTATCTCATTTGGAAGATTAACTCCCACTCGGTTCAAGCGATTGTAGTACTCACACAATCTGAGCACATGCTCAATGATTGAGCTTTTCTCCCTAAGTTTGCAGGCTTAAGAAACTTGTCAGAGGTCTCATACCTCTTGACGTGGGCACTAGTCTGAAATCCCAATTTCAGTCTCTTGAACATCTCATATGTTCTGCGACGTTTCAAAAACATCTTTGGTGCCACAATTCTAAACCGTTAGTATTACACACTGAACTATCGCGTAGTCATCAAAACATGTATGTCAGATGTTTCCCAACATCTATAGACGATGCTCGTGGTTCAATG
The DNA here is from genome assembly GCF_002162155.2 of Triticum dicoccoides. Lineage (NCBI taxonomy): Eukaryota > Viridiplantae > Streptophyta > Magnoliopsida > Poales > Poaceae > Triticum > Triticum dicoccoides. The sequence goes on along the minus strand of NC_041388.1, from coordinate 663,739,694 downwards.
CACTGAGCGGTGCATTAAGGACATAGCCCTTCTGTGCAGCAACGAGGACAATCCTCAGTTCACGGACCCAGTCCGCATAATTGCTACTGTCAACTCTCAACTAAATTTTCTCTAGGAACATATCTAAAACACTAGAACCAAAGCGTGAGCTACGACATAATTTGCAAAGACCTTTTGACTATGTTCATGATAATTAAGTTCATCTAATCAAATTATTCAATGAACTCCCACTTAGATAGACATCCCTCTAGTCATCTAAGTGATACATGATCCGAGTCAACTAGGCCGTGTCCGATCATCACGTGAGACGGACTAGTCATCATCGGTGAACATCTTCATGTTGATCGTATCCACTATACGACTCATGTTCGACCTTTCGATCTTTCGTGTTCCGAGGCCATGTCTGTACATGCTAGGCTCGTCAAGTCAACCTAAGTGTTTCACATGTGTAAATCTGGCTTACACCCGTTGTATGTGAACGTTAGAAACTATCACACCCGATCATCACGTGGTGCTTCGAAACAACGAACCTTCGCAACGGTGCACAGTTAGGGGGAACACTTTTCTTGAAATTTCAGCGAGGGATCATCTTATTTATGCTACCGTCGTTCTAAGCGAATAAGATGTAAACATGACAAACATCACATGCAAATCATAAAGTGACATGATATGGCCAATATCATCTTGCGCCTTTTGATCTCCATCTTCGAGGCGCGACATGATCACCTTCGTCACCGGCATGACACCATGATCTCCATCATCATGATCTCCATCATTGTGTCTTCATGAAGTTGCCTCGCCAACTATTACTTCTACTACTATGGCTAATGGTTAGCAATAAAGTAAAGTAATTACATGGCGTTTTCATTGACACACAGGTCATAAATAAATTAAGACAACTCCTATGGCTCCTGCCGGTTGTCATACTCATCGACATGCAAGTCGTGATTCCTAATACAAGAACATGATCAATCTCATACATCACATATATCATTCATCACATCCTTTTGGCCATATCACATCACATAGCATACCCTGCAAAAACAAGTTAGACGTCTTCTAATTGTTGTTGCATGTTTTACGTGGCTGCTATGGGTTTCTAGCAAGAACGTTTCTTACCTACGCAAAACCACAACGGTGATATGCCAATTGCTATTTACCCTTCATAAGGACCCTTTTCATCGAATCCGATCCAACTAAAGTGGGAGAGCCAGACACCCACCAGCCACCTTATGCATCAAGTGCATGTCAGTCGATGGAACCAGTCTCACGTAAGCGTACGTGTAAGGTCGGTCCGGGCCGCTTCATCCCACAATGCCGCTGGATCAAGATAAGACTAGTAACGGTAAGAAAATTGAACAAAACATCGCCCACAACTGCTTTGTGTTCTACTCGTGCATAGAATCTACGCATAGACCTAGCTCATGATGGCACTGTTCGGGAACGTAGCAGAAATTTAAAATTTTCTACGCATCACCAAGATCAATCTATGGAGTCATCTAGCAACGAGAGAGAGAGGGAGTGCATCTTCATACCCTTGAAGATCGCTAAGCGGAAGCGTTCAAGAGAACGGGGTTGATGGAGTCGTACTCGTCATGATCCAAATCACCGATGATCGTAGCGCCGAACGGACGGCACCTACGCGTTCAACACACGTACGGAATGGAGAGATGTCTCCTCCTTCTTGATCCAGCAAGGGGAGAGGAGAGGTTGATGGAGATCTAGCAGCACGACAGCATGGTGGTGGAAGTAGCGGGATCCCGGCAGGGCTTCGCCAAGCACAAGCGGGGAGGAAGAGGTGTCACGGGAGGGAGGGAGGCGCCAGGGCTTCAGGTGCGGCTGCCCTCCCTCCCCTCCACTATATATAGGGGCTTAGGGGGGTGCCGGCCCCTTGTAGATCCCATCTAGGGAGGGGGCGGCAGCCCTAGGGGTGGCTTGGCCTCCAAGCCAAGTGGAGGCGCCCCCAGCCCTTAGGGTTTCCAACCCTAGGCGCATGGGAGGCCCAAGGGGGGCGCACCAGCCCACTAGGGGCTGGTTCCCATGTCCCTTCAGCCCATGGGGCCCTCCGAGATAGGTGGACCCACCCGATGGACCCCCGGGACCCTTCCGGTGGTCCCGGTACAATACCGATGACCCCCAAAACTTTCTGGTGGCCGAAACTGGACTTCCTATATACAAATCTTTACCCCCGGACCATTCCGGAACTCCTCGTGACGTCCGGGATCTCATCCGAGACTCCGAACAACTTTCGGTTTACCGCATACTAATATCTCTACAACCCTAGCGTCACCGAACCTTAAGTGTGTAGACCCTACGAGTTCGGGAACCATGCAGACATGGCCGAGACAACTCTCCGGCCAATAACCAACAGCGGGATCTGGATACCCATGTTGGCTCCCACATGTTCCACGATGATCTCATCGGATGAACCATGACGTCGAGGATTCAATCAATCCCGTATTCAATTCCCTTTGTCTATCGGTACGATACTTGCCCGAGATTCGATCGTCGGTATCCCGATACCTTGTTCAATCTCGTTACCGGCAAGTCTCTTTACTCGTTCCGTAACACATCATTTTGTGATCAACTCCTTGGCCACATTGTGCACATTATGATGGTGTCCTACCTAGTGGGCCCAGAGATACCTCTCCATTTACATGGAGTGACAAATCCCAGTCTCAATTCGTGCCAACCCAATAGACACTTTCGGAGATACTCGCAGTGCACCTTTATAGCCACCTAGTTACGTTTGTGATGTTTGGTACACCCAAAGTATTCCTACGGTATCCGGGAGTTGCACAATCTCATGGTCTAAGGAAATGATACTTGACATTCAAAAAGCTTTAGCATACGAACTACACGATCTTGTGCAAGGCTTAGGATTGGGTCTTGTCCATCACATCATTCTCCTAATGATGTGATCCTGTTATCAACGACATCCAATGTCCATGGTCAGGAAACCGTAACCATCTATTGATCAACGAGCTAGTCAACTAGAGGCTTACTAGGGACATGGTGTTGTCTATGTATCCACACATGTATCCGAGTTTCCTATCAATACAATTCTAGCATGGATAATAAATGATTATCATGAACAAGGAAATATAATAATAACTAATTTATTATTGCCTCTAGGGCATATTTCCAACAATATAACTCCCTCCCAGATAACTTCGACATGAGGGGCGGTCGATATATATACCCCCTCTCGACTGTGATAACTTATACTACGGGAGCACCCCCCGACGCTCTCGCTCGACCAAAACTCTCGAGGACACCCAAACCCTAGAAAAAAATAATGTCGGTCTCCTACACCCTCCCGCCGCGCCCCTACCCGATCGATAAACTCTCTTGAGGCCACCCAAATTTACCAAGTTAAAAGAGCGTTGTTGTCGAGTCCACCCCGAACCCTTGAAGCGTTGTTGAGGCCACCCCAAACCCTAGAGAAGCGTCGAGGCCAGGCCACTAATATGATTCCTTATTGTGCTTAGCTAGCTAGTTCGATGTTTGCCACTAATATATCCATCTGTCATGTTTGAATAATAATTGCCATGTTGTAAATATTTGCAGAAACTATGGATCCGCACCCCCAAGACGAAGCAACAGAAGCGGTGTTGGGGGAGATAATCGCACACGAAAGGGATGTCGTCTTGTCGTTTCTCAACGTCACATGCACCGATGGTCTGGAAAGACAGGATGAAGAAGCAGGCTATGACGATGATCAAACAATGGAGGAGGAAGGACACCATGATGACGGCTCCGGTGACCGAATGGAGGGGGATTGACACCGTGATGACGGCTCCGATGACTGAAAGGAGGGGTAAGGACACCATGATGACGGCTCCGATGACCGAACGGAGTCCGGCCAGGTATATATATATATATTAAGCATGTGCTGACTATAGCTAATTGATGCATTAATTGTTTTTGGTATGTACACATATTAACTCTCTTCTTTTTCTCCTTTTCTAGCCTTCCGGATCGAGCAACACTTCGATAACGAGACGAGGCCCGAAGAGAAAGTTGCGCACGGATGGAAGGTACACGATCATCGAAATTGATCGCGCTGGCCAACAGATTGAACCCCTCCGGACCAAGCAAAAATTTAATGCTCAGTGCGGGGTTCTAGTTAGGGACATGATCCCAATCAGCATCGAGCAATGGTTGAAGCCTAAGGACAAAGACTCTCAGGTGCCTTATGTCAGCGATAGGCAGAAAGCTGATCTTTGGACCGCGCTGCAGGAAAATTTCACCTTCCCGCCAGAGGAGGATCCGGAGAATCCAGTTAAAAAGCCAATGATCAAGGCTTGTGCTCTTAAGAAGATGGCTGAGCTATTCAGGAGGTGGAAGAATGAGCTGAAATCATTGTTTGTCGACCAAGACAAGACTCCAGAATTCATCGGCCGATTTGAGAAGATCAAAGATCAGTGGCCCGCATTTGTCACCAAAAATAAATCTGAGAGAGCAGCAAAGATGTCACCGACAAATAAGAAAAATGCTGCAAAGAAGAAGCATCACCATCGCATGGGGTCAGGTGGCTACCTGAAAGCCCGGCCGTTGTGGGACAAGGCTGAGAATGACCTCATTGCTAAAGGGATCGAACCAGAGACGCGACGCTGGCCAGACCATTGCTGGACTTGGTTCTTCAGGGTTGGGGGGGGGGGATTGGACCCTGTAACAGGGAAGTGCGTTTGGACCAACGAGCAGCTGAACACACCCATCGAGAAGCTTCAGGAGTATATCGAAAAGGCGCAGCAAGGGACGTTCGTTCCGGACAGAGAGAACGACAAGCTCACAGAGGCCCTCGGGAATCCTGAGCACCCCGGACGGACACGAGGCACGCCAGGCTCCCTTTCGTGGAAGGCTGGATTTCCCGACGTAGGCGGTTACAAACGCCGCGATAGGAAGAAGAAAAAGGAGTTGACCCAACTACATGCACTACACGCAAGGATACAAGCACTAGAGGAACGGGACGAGGTCCGCAGCACGCGACCTGCTGAAGCTGCTACGCCCGAAGCTACACCACCATCTCAGCGGAGAAGCGGCGTGGCTTCCACGGAGCTGCTTCAGGAGCCTGTCTTCACGGCTCCTGCTAGCTACCCTGTGGAATTAATCACGGAGTCTCACAATTGCCACCTTATGACACAATGGATGAATATGAAAGTCAAGGTGGCTGTTGGCTCTGTTGCACGTCCTGAACCTAGCGCAACTTTTCACTTCCGGACGATTCCAGAAGGATATGCTAGGGTGATGGTAGACGAAATAACGGAGGGATTTGAGGAGCTCGAGCTTGACCACCCTACCTATGAAGGGGAGACTCGGCTGGGTTCTTCTCTGAAGACTCCATGCCTATGGCGGAAGGAGCTCATCAACCTTCCGAACTGGACGCCTCCGCCTCCTCCACCACCTCCTCCTCCGACGAGTGATCAGGGCACTCAGCCTCCTTCTCCAGCGTGTGGTGGCACTCCGCCTCCTTCTCCGCCTACGCCGACGCGCCCGAGAAGGCACCAGCCTCCTCCTTCTCCGGCGCGTGGCGGCACTCCGCCTCCTTCTCCGCCTGCGCCGGCGCGCCTGAGCAGCCACCAGCCTCCTCCTTCTCTGCCTCGCCAGCAAGGGCGGAAGAGACCCGCCGCCGCCCCGGCTACTCTAGCGCGTTGTAGTCCTTCTCCTCCGCCTCGTAAGCAAGCACGAAAGAAGACAACCGCAGCCGATCCGTCTGCTCCAGCGTCTAGCAGTACAACCAGAGGCGGGAGGCAATACAGATTCGGTCCACCTCTCAAGCCTCTAGAGAAGTTACCATACGAGAGGACCGTGGAAGAAAACGCGAAGATCGTGGAAAAAGAAGTGAATGACTTCTTTGAAGGGGTGAAATCAAAGAGACATCCACCTTCGGAGGAGAAGGTAGACCGGGTGAAAGCAAAGCGCACTATCGATGCCCTGAGGGAAACCACCAAAGTCTCCGCTGAAAAACAACTATGAGCGCATTACTGCAAAGGTATATATCAAAGCGGAGCGGTCGGGAAATACTATCAGTGATCGAAGGTTAGCAGAACGACGAGTTGGGAAAAAAATTGCCCAGCTCGGCGAACAAGCGGACCAATCGTGCCCCCCGCTCAAGGTGTCTAGCGATATCGTCGCTAATGATCTGGGGATGGTACCCGGTTATAGCAATCTTGAAGATTACCTTCCCGACGATGTACATTATGATTTCTTGGAGGTGGAAGAACACCAATACCATTACGGGAAGCCTCTTGTCAAAGATGAAAAATCTCTAACAACAATGATGCGAAGATTCCATGATTGGTACATGAAAACCTGCAGAGAGTCTGGGGGACGAATACTTTGTATCTGAGAGTTAAAGAGGAGCACGACCTCATTGGAATTGATTTGTTGAGTGTTCCATTTGAGGAGTTCTTCCAGTGGTTCAATCAAAAGGCCGTCGATAAATTAACGGTCACTTGCTACTGTCTGTAAGTACTACTTCTGTCATTAAGTCTCTATATATAGCTCATCTCTTTCATTGCATGTATATATGATTATCCTCACTATATTATGCAGATTGAATATCGTCGAGTGCAGAAAAGCAGAAATGTATGATATTGGGTTCATTAACACAAATCTCATAGATAAATTTGAGGTTAAAAAGAACGCCGATGATGCTGAGGCCAACTTGCTCAAATCACTGATAGTAAATCAAAACAAAAATAGAATACTCTTTCCTTACAACTTCGAGTGAGTGTTATTGTCTTGTGCATATTCGGTTTCCTTTATTACTCGAGCGAGGTTATAGTAATGTAATTGATGAGTTATGCATGCGTGCACAGCTTCCACTATATTCTCCTGGAGATTAAGCTTGAGCAGGGACTAGTAACCGTCTTAGACTCGAGACGAAAATCTCCCGAGACCTATGCGGACATGACTAAAATGCTCGAGAAGTAAGTTCAATCGATCATTATCGCACCATATCGGCAACTTTTTGTTCATTTCCTGATATCAAGTAATTGTTTTCTTTGTCTCGCAGGGTTTGGAAAGTATTCACCGCGCAAGCTCCGGGACTGCCGGGGGAGCTGCGATGGACATACCCGAAAGTAAGTAGTACTAGCTAGCTAGTTCCGTGCATCTCAATCCCGTTGGTTCTAGCTACTTTCATCAATGCCATTTATAATGCTTCATTATCAGTTTGATTGACCTCTATTTCTCGTAAAGTGCTTGTGGCAGGAACAAGGGAATGATTTCTGTGGATACTACGTGTGCGAGTTCATCTACAACGTGACTTGCAAAGATAAGCGGGGCTACTCTAAAAGACAATTTGATGTGCGTAAGCAATAATATTCAGAATTTCATTTTATTACACCATCATTTCTGTTGAGTTTCATTCATATATATGTATTAACCCCCTTCTTCAAATTAGACGTGGGAGATGCGGAATGAACTCCTACCAGAAGATCGCATGAAAGCAATTCAAGAGGAATTAGCAGGATTCTTTCTTGACCACGTCATCAATAAAGCCGGAGAATACCAGGTGGAACTTGATTTCAGATGCTAGGGGATTGTAACAGATCTTACATATTGTGTATGTATGTAGCCAGTAGCGTCGGATAGATAATACGAAACTTGTTGTTCGACCAATCTCTCGGAGAAGCAGAGGTCGATCACTTTTCTCGGTATGCATGACGAACTTCTGTACTTAATGGTTTCCTTCATTTTCTTACTAGCTAGCGTGTCGAGGGCCTCTCTATACGTATAGTACGTAGCGTCGACCAAGCAAGGAGATAAGAGAGGACACTTCTCTCTATTAATTAATTAGCTACCTAACACAATATATGAAACACCTTAATTAACCATACAAAACCCCCAAATCCACCCCCCTTTCAGAAAAAAACAAAAAACCTAGCCCCTGAACAGCTGACGCGTGGATGACTATTGGTTCCGGTTGGTGCCACCAACCGGGACTAAAGGCCCTCCTGCCTGGGCTCACCACAGCGGCCACATGGAGGCCCATCTGTCCCGGTTCGTATAAGAACCGGAACTAAAGACCTAGGGCATTAGTAACTAAAGGCCTAGGCCTAGTGAACTTATCGTTAATGTCCTAAAAGAATTCCTAAACACCCTACATTTCTTATACAAATACCGTAGCAACCTTTATAATTTATATTCACAAGAGAAACTTTAATAATATATGTAATAAAGCATATTACCGCAAAAAAATATTTACCCCTGCCGATGGTGACTGTTGTGGGCTAGCGGAACATTGGTATTGGAGTTGTTGCTTGCAACTCAATACATTTTTGGAGGGTTTGGTGGGTGTAACCGTTGACATGCTTGGTAATACTGCAACAACGATGATTTTTTTATTTATATATGTATGCCATAGGTTTTGATTCATAGAAACATTTATGTGAATTATTATGTGGTCAAATTAATACAGAAGAAAATATATGTTTTGTGTCTCAAATAATTGCAAAATGCGAATTTCATCAATCAACTCTCAAATCAGACATATTGCACCCTTAACTCTTCAAACAAGACAACTTTAGTTCCTCGATGATTGCAGAGATGATGGTTCTCCCTCTTGAGTCGGAGCATTCACAATAGTTGTAAGATAACCGTCGGTTCAGTTTGCCACCTTGGCATATTATTATGTGGCAAAGAATATAGAAGAGAAAACAAGTTTGTATGAGTCAACCGATGTCCTTTGTGCAAGCTTGGAGATAAAAGTAGAAATTACTCCAACTTTAACGTTCTCAATTCAAACACAATATTTCAGGAGTTGTACAATATGTTGTTGATTGTTGCCATGACTAGTTTAACAATAAAGTCTACAAACTACGGAAGATGAACTTTCAAGCAAGACTTGTATACGTACAAACGGATCAATCTTGTGCAAAGAATTAAATGGAGAAGCACAAACAGATGATTCAATCAAGTAGTCTCTCCGTTGCAAAATAATTGAAACCGTATGTTTGTCTAAATTCAAACCTGTGTAAGTTTGACCACGTTTATGGAAAAATACGATAAGATCTACAAAATTAAACATACATAGTAATAGTAGTATGAAAGTATATTTTCTGAAGATTCTGGTGAACCAATTTGGTGTTCCAGATATTGATATATTTTTCCTACAAACTCGGCCAAACTCGAAGAAGTTTGATTTAGAACAAAACCTAAAACTTCAATAATATTTTAACACGAAAGAATTAATTACAATGACAGCAGGATGTCTACTAGCCTGTCTCCTTCTGGATCGCCCTTGCACCGTTCGATAAGCAGAATAAGAGAAGCTGCGGAAAGAACGTAGCCCAGGAGGAGCAACGCAAACGTGGCCAAGGACACCAAGTTCACGTCGTGATTATTGGAGTTGCGAAACACCAAGACGGAGATGCCGTAGGCCGTGACACCGGCGCAGCCCAAAAGGCAGATCATGATCCACCTGCTGCACTCCTCGGGCTCCGCCGTCGCCGTGACCAGCGGCTCCTGCTCGTTGCCGGCCATCTTACGTGCCTCTTCGCCTCCCGGCTTCTCGATTGGCCAACCGCTACGTTCTACTCCCTCCGTCCCCAATTATATAAGTATCTTATAACTTTATACAAACTTTACTAAAAGTTAGTATAAAATTAAGACATTTATTTTGGGATGGAGGGAGTATTAAATTTTCTGATTTTGTTTGGTGTGGTGTACATACCTAACACGCCGCCGGCGTAGAGGTCAATACTACTTTGGATCCATCGACCGGCTATAGCTGAATAATCCGTGTGTATCCCGTCTCGGTCTCCAGTTTTTCTTTTTCCTTACAACTGCTTCTCATCTCTCAGTTGAACTGAATCCAATCCAAACTAGCTAGGCTGCTCAAACTAGTCCACGTATATAACCACGCCTCCAACCTATATCTCCGATCACTATCCATCTGGCGTCTCCTCCTATACCTTTCTTTTCGAAAAAGATCTCCTCTAAACCTAAGTACTATATAAAATTAATATAAAGTTGAGTCACTTATTTTAAGACAGAGAGAGTATCTAACACCGCACGGTCGCGTGCCACCGCCGAGGCCCCGTATTTGACGGTCGCGCAGGGCTGCACATCCAAGATATCCTGGTTGATTTTAGGGGTTTGACACTGAGACTTGGACTTAGTTAAGTCGGTCGATGATCTCATCGTAGCTAGGTTTTTGTCATTCTAAAAACGACACGGCCAGAAGTTGTGACCAGTGACTCCAGCTCTATCTTGTCCTAATGTACACGTGTGCCGCCGTGACATACGCGTCGGCGGCAGCGCACACTCAGCCTGTCACTGGTTTGGTGTTTTTATCGTCTCTAGATCGAGCTCGACTAGGCACCATAATCCACACCGCTGCATGAGTTGGCTCTAGGGGAGGGAGGGAGCGGCGAAGCTGCTGTATTAGCCGATGCAATTTTTTTAAAAATGGAGGGTGTCACCCCGCCACCGCTGTTGGCCCCCAGGCTTAGCTCAGTGGCACCGGAGGAACGAGATGAAGA
>NC_041388.1:663619300-663728633 GCF_002162155.2 Triticum dicoccoides | reverse complement strand
GGCGACAAAGGGAAGGGATGAAAGGGATGGCGGCCCTGACGGGGGCCATGAGAGGGGGCGACACCCAAATCTGCTGGTGCCGGCCGATGCATGCGGCAAATCAAACTATTCCCAATTATTCCCTCCTCATAATAAAAGCAAACTAATGCCGAGAAGTGCAGCGCTGCACGCAGCGGCAGCTGCACCCAGCGCATCGACGGCTGGAACAGCGTTGCGATAAGTAGCAGCCAAACGTGCTACTTGGAGTATAGAGGCCCGTTGCCGTGTGATATATTGCGCATTTGAAGTACCATGCACTGAAAGGGAAATCTGACACACGGCTGCAGAGCGCTGTACGTGTGCAGGGCGCGAGGACGAAATAGTACCGTGGTACTGAGACACTGTATAAAGTAAACACATATCGCCTTGGATGTATTTAAGGACCATGCACACGGCCGCACAATACTGATCGTTTGCACATTCTCATTCAAACACGCACAAGCTTATTCAAACACGCACAAGCGTCTCGCGTTGGTTGGCCAGGGCAGCTTCTCAGCACAAGTCCTAAGGCTAGTCATAGTGGCGAGTATCATATATGTAACATCTCAAATTTTTAATTTGGAATGTTATACATTAGGTCATCATTGCATATCATATTTCATTGCATTTTGGCTTGATCCTAAAAATTCTACGCAACTCAAGTACCCACGGAGAGAGTTGTTAATTTCGTTATTTTCATATTTGAGTTTTCTCGAATTTTGAAAAAAGGATCGTTTGATTTTAATTATTTTCTCTTCGAATATTTATTTTATAAAAAAATAAAAGAGAGAGGATAAAATGACTTCCTCAAAATAAATAAATATTGGAAATTTAATATTGAAATCAAATAAGAATTTTATTCGGAGTTTTATCACTATTTTATTTGAATTAGGAAAAATATGCATTTTTTAAAATTGCATTATAGGCCTAAATAAATGTCACCTTGTCCGGCATATTTTTAGAGGACAGGAAAATTTTATTTCGGGATTTTTGAAGTTCGTTTAGTATTTATTTTCTTTCTTTTTCTGCACGTCGGCTTTTAAAAAAAAGTGTAACCGACTCCGGGCCGTACCTGGCCAGGACACCTCGGGCCGGCCTTTTTAAGCCGCGACCCCGGGACCCCGACAGCCCAACCGCCCCGCGCCCCCTCCCAAACCCTAGCCCGAGCCGCTGCCGCCGCTCGAGCCCCGCAGCCCGCGAGCTGCCTCGCCGGAGCCCGTCGCCGCCTCGCCGGAATCCCGGCGGACTCGAGGTAGCCGCCTGCGGTTTTTTCTTTAAAAACCGTTTGGTTTTTTATAAACCCTAGTTCGTTTTTTAGATCGGTTCGTCGGTTTATTTATTTAGCGAATGCCCGTTCGTTCGTTCGTTTTAACGAACGATTTTCACCCTTTAGCCGCAGACAGCGAACGTTCGTTCGTTAGCCTGTTCGTCAGTTTTTTTTCTCGGATTTTTTCACGATTATTTTCGATCGCAATTTCTGATCCCATTTTCGTTTTAGTTTATCTTTTCGCTCGTTTATCGGAATCAGGCGATTCAAGAGCCTAGAGCTTCGTCTCGAAGCCCTCTTTCTGTTTAATCAACTTAAACAAGTTTTTGCTAGTGTAAAATTTGATTTTAGTCCAGATTAGTGACCGAAGCTTGTTTCTTTCGCAGTTTGAATTTCGTTGCTTCATTTGATTTGATTCTTTTTGCAAACCGATACGTCCATTTTGCATCATGCTTTTATATCAATATTTATTGCATTATGGACTGTTATTTCACTTTATGTCATAATAATTATGGCTATTCTCTCTTATTTTACAAGGTTTACATAAGGAGGGAGAATGCCCGCAGCTGGAATTCTGGGCTGGAAAAGGAGCAAATATTAGAGACCTATTCTGCGCAACTCCAAAAGTCCTGAAACTCCACAGAACATCTTAAAATAAATAAAGAAAAATCCACACCAAAGATGAAGGCCAGGGGCCCCACACCCTGCTCACGAGGGTGGGGGCGTGCCCCCTACCTCGTGGCCCCCCCCCTGGTGGCTCTCCGACGTCCATCTTCTCCTATATGAAGTCTTTCGATGAGAAAAAAATCAGAAGGAACTTTTCGGGACGAGACTCCGCCGCCACGAGGCGGAACCTTGGCAGATCCAATCTAGAGCTCCGGCAGAGTTGTTCCGCCGGGGATACTTCCCTCCGGGAGGGGGAAATCATCACCATCGTCATCACTAGCGCTTCTCTCATCGGGAGAGGGCAATCTCCATCAACATCTTCACCAGCACCATCTCATCTCCAAACCCTAGTTCATCTCTTGTATCCAATTTTTGTCTCAAAGTCCGGGATTGGTGCTAGTAGGTTGCTAGTAGTGTTGATTACTCCTTGTAGTTGATGCTAGTTGGTTTATTTGGTGGAAGATCATATGTTCAGATCCTATATGCATATTATTACCCCTCAAATTATGAACATGAATATGCTTTGTGAGTAATTACGTTTGTTCCTGAGGACAAGGGAGAAGTCTTGCTATGAGTAGTCATGTGAATTTGGTATTCGTTTGATATTTTGATAAGATGTATGTTGTCTAGCCTCTAGTGGTGTTATGTGAACGTCGACTACATAACACTTCACCATTATTTGGGCCTAGAGGAAGGCATTGGGAAGTAATAAGTAGATGATGGGTTGCTAGAGTGACAGAAGCTTAAACCCTAGTTTATGCGTTGCTTCGTAAGGGACTGATTTGGATCCATATGTTTCATGCTATGGTTAGGTTTATCTTAATACTTTTATTGTAGTTGTGGATGCTTGCAATAGAGGTTAATAATAAGTGGGATGCTTGTTCAAGTAATAACAGCACCCAAGCACCGGTCCACCCACATATCAAATTATCAAAGTATCGAACGTGAATCATATGAACGTAATGAAAACTAGCATGACGATATTCCCATGTGTCCTCGGGAGCGCTTTTACTATTATAAGAGTTTGTTCCGGCTTGTCCTTTGCTACAAAAGGATTGGGCCACCTTGCTGCACTTTATTTACTTTTGTTACTTGTTGCTCGTTACAATTTATCCCGTCACAAAACTATCTGTTACCACTTATTTCAGTACTTGCAGAGAATACCTTGCTGAAAACAGGTTATCATTTCCTTCTGCTCCTCGTTGGGTTCGACACTCTTACTTATCGAAAGGACTATGATAGATCCCCTATACTTGTGGGTCATCAAGACTCTTTTCTGACGCCGTTGCCGGGGAGTGTAGCGCCTTTGGTAGGTGGAATTTGGTAAGGAAAAATTTATATAGTGTGCTGAAATTTACTGTCACTTGTTACTATGGAAAGTAATTCTCTGAGGGGCTTGTTCGGGGTATCTTCACCCCGTCCAGTAGAGCAAAGAGTTGCTCCTCAACCTACTGAACCTATTGAAAATGAAACTCCTTTTGAATTTCCTTCGGGTATGATGGAAAAACTGCTAGCTAACCCTTTTACAGGAGATGGAACAAAGCATCCCGATGAGCACTTAATATATGTGGATGAAGTTTGTGGATTATTTAAGCTTGCAGGTATACCCGATGATGTTGCTAAGAAGAAGGTTTTCCCTTTATCTTTGAAGGGATACGCATTGATATGGTATGGGCTATGTGATGATATGAGATCATGGGACTATAAAAGATTGAAGTTGGAATTTCATCAAAAGTATTACCCTATGCATCTTGTTCATCGTGATCGCAATTATATATATAATTTCTGGCCTTGCGAAGGAGAAAGCATCGCTCAAGCTTGGGGGAGGCTTAAATCAATGTTATATTCATGCCCCAATCATGAGCTCTCAAGAGAAATGATTATTCAAAATTTATATGCTCGGCTTTCTGATAACAATCGCACCATGCTCGATACTTCTTGTGCTGGCTCTTTTATGATGAAGACTATTGAATTCAGATGGAATTTATTGGATAGAATTAAACGCAACTCTGAAGATTGGGACCTCGACGAAGGTAAGGAGTCAGGTATGACACCTAAGTTTGATTGTGTTAAATCTTTTATGGATACCGATATTTTCCGTAAGTTTAGCACTAAATATGGACTTGACTCTGAGATAGTAGCTTCTTTCTGTGAATCTTTTGCTACTTATGTTGATCTCCCTAAGGAGAAGTGGTTTAAATATCATCCTCCCATAGAAGTAAAAGTAGCTGCACCTATTAAAGTGGAAGAAAAGACTGTCACTTATAATGATCCTATTGTTCCTACTTCTTATATTGAGAAACCACCTTTCCCTGTTAGAATAAAGGATCATGCTAAAGCTTCAACTATTGTTCGTAAAAGCAATATTAGAACTTATACACCTCCTGAGCAAGTTAAAGTAGAACCTAATATTGCTATTGTTAAAGATCTCTTGTCTGATAATATTGATGGGCATGTTATTCAGTTTGAAGGTGAAACTGCTAGAATTGCTAAACCCTGTGATAATGATAAACATAGACCTGTGGTAGGCGTGCCTGTTATTTCCGTTAAAATAGGAGATCATTGTTATCATGGCTTATGTGATATGGGTGCTAGTGCTAGTGTAATACCTATTGACTTATACGAAGAAATTAAGAATGAAATTGTACCTGATGAGTTAGAAGGTATTGATGTCACAATTAAACTTGCCAATAGAGATACTATTTCACCAATTGGGATTGTTAGAGATGTTGAAGTCTTGTGTGTGAAGACTAAATATCCTACTGATTTTCTTGTTCTTGATTCCCCACAAGATAGCTTTTGTCCCATTATATTTGGTAGACCCTTCTTAAATACTATCAATGCTACCATAGATTGCAGAAAGAATGTTTTTACTGTTGGCTTGGATGAAATGGTTCATGAATTTAATTTCTCTAAATTTAGTAAACAACATCGTGAGGAAGAATTACCTAGTAAGGATGAAATTATTGGTCTTGCTTCTATTGCCGTACCTCCTAGTGATCCCTTAGAACATTATCTGCTAGACCATGAAAATGATATGTTCATGAATGAAAGAAGGGAAATAGATGAAGTATTCTTTAAACAGGAACCTATTCTGCATCACAATTTGCCTGTTGAAATTTTAGGGGATCCTCCTCCACCCAAAGGTGATCCCGTGTTTGAGCTTAAACCTTTGCCTGATAATCTTAAATATGCTTATCTTGATGAAAAGAAGATATATCCTGTTATTATTAGTGCTAACCTTTCAGAGCATGAAGAAGAAATATTATTGAAAACTCTGAAGAAGCATCGTGCTGCTATTGGATATAATCTTGATGATCTTAAGGGCATTAGTCCCACTCTATGTCAACATAAAATAAATTTGGAAGCAGATGCGAAACCAGTTCGTGATCCTCAACGATGTATGAATCCTAAAATGAAAGAAGTGGTAAGAAAAGAAATACTAAAGCTTCTAGAGGCAGGTATAATCTATCCCGTTGCTGATAGTGAGTGGGTAAGTCCTGTCCATTGTGTCCCTAAGAAGGGAGGTATTACTGTTGTTCATAATGATAAAGATGAATTGATCCCACAAAGAATTATCACAGGTTATCGGATGGTAATTGATTTCCGCAAATTAAATAAAGCTACTAAGAAAGATCATTAGCCCTTACCTTTTATTGATCAAATGCTAGAAAGATTATGCAAACATACACACTATTGCTTTCTAGACGGTTATTCTGGTTTCTCTCAAATACCTGTGTCGGCTAGAGATCAATCAAAGACTACTTTTACATGCCCTTTTGGTACTTTTTCTTATAGACGTATGCCTTTTGGTTTATGTAATGCACCTGCTACCTTTCAAAGATGCATGATGGCTATATTCTCTGACTTTTGTGAAAAGATTTGTGAGGTTTTCATGGACGATTTTTCCGTCTATGGTTCCTCTTTTGATGATTGCTTGAGCAATCTTGATCGAGTTTTGGAGAGATGTGAAGAAACTAATCTTGTCTTGAATTGGGAGTGCCACTTTATGGTTAATGAAGGTATTGTCTTGGGGCACAAAGTTTCTGAAAGAGGTATTGAAGTTGATAAAGCCAAGGTTGATGCTATTGAAAAGATGCCATGTCCCAAGGACATCAAAGGTATAAGAAGTTTCCTTGGTCACACCGGATTTTACAGGAGGTTCATTAAGGACTTCTCAAAAATTTCTCGGCCTCTGACTAATTTATTGCAAAAATATATACCATTTGTCTTTGATGATGATTGTGTAGAAGCATTTGAAATACTTAAGAAAGCATTAGTCTCTGCACCTGTTGTTCAGCCACCTGATTGGAATTTACCCTTTGAAATTATGTGTGATGCTAGTGATTATGCTGTAGGTGTTGTTCTAGGGCAAAGAGTTGATAAAAAATTAAATGTTATTCATTATGCTAATAAGACTCTAGACAATGATCAAAGAAATTATGCTACTACTGAAAAAGAGCTTTTAGCAGTTGTATTTGCTTGTGATAAGTTCAGATCTTATATTGTTGATTCTAAAGTAACTATTTAAACTGATCATGCTGCTATTAAATACCTTATGGAAAAGAAAGATGCTAAACCTAGACTGATTAGATGGGTTCTCTTGCTACAAGAATTTGATTTGCATATTGTTGATAGAAAGGGAGATGAGAACCCCGTTGCAGACAACTTGTCTAGGTTAGAAAATATTCTTGATGACCCACTACCTATTAATGATAGCTTTCCTGATGAACAATTAAATGTTATAAGTACTTCTCGTAATACTCCATGGTATGCTGATTATGCTAATTATATTGTTGCTAAGTTTATACCACCTAGCTTCACATACCAGCAAAAGAAAAGGTTTTTCTATGATTTAAGACATTACTTTTGGGATGACCCACATCTTTATAAAGAAGGAGTAGATGGTGTTATTAGACGTTGTGTACCTGAGCATGAACAGGAACATATCCTACGCAAGTGTCATTCCGAGGCTTATGGAGGACACCACGCTGGAGATAGAACTGCACATAAGGTATTGCAATCTGGTTTTTATTAGCCTACTCTCTTCAAGGATGCCCGTAAGTTTGTCTTGTCTTGTGATGAATGTCCAAGAATTAGTAATATTAGTAGACCTCAAGAAATGCCTATGTATTATTCACTTGTTATTGAACCGTTTGATGTTTGGGGCTTTGATTATATGGGACCTTTTCCTGCCTCTAATGGATATACACATATTTTAGTTGTTTTTGATTACATTACTAAGTGGGTAGAAGCTATTCCAACTAGTAGTGCTGATCATAACACTTCTATTAAAATGCTTAAAGAAGTTATTTTTCCGAGGTTTGGAGTCCCTAGATATTTAATGACTGATGGTGGTTCACACTTTATTCATGGTGCTTTCCGTAAAATGCTTGCTAAATATGATGTTAATCATAGAATTGCATCTCCTTATCACCCACAGTCTAGTGGTCAAGTAGAGTTGAGCAATAGTGAGCTCAAATTAATTTTGCAAAAGATTGTTAATAGGTCTAGAAAGAATTGGTCCAAGAAACTTGATGATGCATTATGGGCTTACAGAACTGCATATAAAAATCCAATGGGTATGTCTCCGTATAAAATGGTTTATGGAAAAGCATGTCACTTACCTCTCGAACTAGAACATAAGGCATATTGGGCTATTAAAGAGCTTAACTATGATTTTAAACTTGCCGGTGAGAAGAGGTTATTTGATATTAGCTCACTTGATGAATGGAGAACCCAAGCCTATGAAAATGCCAAGTTGTTTAAAGAAAAAGTTAAAAGATGGCATGACAAAAGGATACAAAAGCGTGAGTTTAATGTAGGTGATTATGTATTGCTATACAACTCTCGTTTAAGATTTTTTGCAGGAAAACTTCTCTCTAAATGGGAAGGCCCCTATGTTATCGAAGAGGTCTATCGTTCCGGTGCCATAAAAATCAACAAATTCGAGGGCACAAATCTGGAGGTGGTAAACGGTCAAAGAATTAAACATTATATCTCAGGTAATCCCATAAATGTTGAAACCCATATTATTGAAACCGTAACCCGGAGGAATACATAAGGGACACTTTCCGGAATGTTTCAGACTCCGAAAAGGAATAGGTATGTGGTACGGTAAGTAAGCCGACTCCAAAACAATTTTTAAGGCAATATTTCTCTGTTTTGGAATATTTAGAAAAATAGAAAAATAAGTAGCAGTCCGGGAAGGACACGAGGGCCCCACGAGGGTGGTGGGCGCGCCCCCTACCTCATGAGCACCTCGTGTGCCTTCCGGACTCCGTTTTCTTGCACGTTACGTAATTTGGTCGGTAAAAATTCATTATATATTCTCCCGAAGGCTTTGACTCCCGTATCACGCAAACCTCCTCTGTTCTTGTTTCGAGTTGTTTTCTGTCAGGGTTTTCCAGGCTAGGCATCATGTCGTCTCCCTCCTCCAACAATGGTGACAATGATGCTTGGCTAATGAAGATAGATCTAAAGAGGGAAGAACCCACGAGGGTCAACAAGGATGAAAGGATCAAGAAGGCCACGGAGGATCAAGCTCCAGCAGCAAAAGACACCCTTCAACTTGATCATAACCTTCTTACCCCAACTGAGATCGAAGCATTCAAGATGATTGAGTTAGCTCATATACAAAACAAGTATCTCACACAAGAAAATATTTTGTTGAAGGAGCATATTGTTGCACTTAAGGGCATTATTCGCAAGCTGGAGGACCTCTTACGCTCGATGTGCGATTCTCCGTCACCTCCACCTTCTTCATCGACAAAGGATATATAATCACATGGTTATGGGCACTCCCGTTGGCAACTGCCAAGCTTGGGGGAGGTGCCCCGGTATCATATCACAATCACAACTCCTATCTTTACCGTTTTTCTTTGTTCGATCCTATTAGTAGTATCTTGATCTAGTAGAATAAAATTTATGGCATGATCTAGTTTTGAGTTTTGCTTTATGATCTCTCTTTGTAATCGAGTCCGTGAGTTATATATAATAAAGATTAGTGTTGAGTCAAGGGCTTGATTATTTTGCCATGATCTTGGGCGAATAAAAGAAAAGAGAAAAAGAATAAAAAGAAACAAAAAGTTCATATTGATCTTATTGAGAGTAATGACTTCACATAGAAAGAGTATGATGATTAAAAGTTGTTGGGAGTTGGCAAACATAGCTTTGGTCATTGTTGCAATTAATAGGAAGTAATAAGGAAAGAGAGGTTTCACATATAGATATATTATCATTGACATCTTTTATGATTGAGAGCACTCATTAAAATACGACATGCTAAAGAGTTGATGTTTGACAAGGAAGACAACGTAATGAGTTATGTCTTTCTTATATCTGAGATAAAGTATGTTGTCATGGATCCTCTAACTTGTTGAGCTTGCCTTTCCCCCTCATCCTAGCCAAATTCTCAGCACCAAGTAGAAATACTACTTGTGCTTCCAAACACCCTTAAACCTTCAAGTAAGTTGTCATCGGTGCAAAGCAATAAAAATTGCTCTAAATATGTATGATTGATTGGTGTGGGAGAAATAAGCTTTATACGATCTTGTGATGTGGAAGTAATAAAAGCGACGGACTGCATAGTAAAGGTTCATATCACAAGGGGCAATATAAAGTGACATTCTTTCGCATTGAGATTTTATGCATCCAACCATAAAAACGCATGGCAACCTCTGCTTCCCTCTGCGAAGGGCCTATCCTTTATTATTATCTTCTACCTTATGCAAGAGTCATGGTGATCTTCACCTTTTCTTTTTCATTTTATCCTTTGGCAAGCTGAGCATGTTGGAAAGAACATGATATATATATATATATATATATCTAATTGTATGTAGGGGAGCATCAACCATTATTGTTGACATTACCCTTGAGGTAAAAGGTTGTGGGGCAAAACTATAAGCCCCTATCTTTCTCTGTGTCCGATTAAAACTCTGTAACCACAAGTATTGCGTGAGTGTTAGAAATTATGGAGGACTAAATGATAGTTGAGTATGTGGACTTTCTTTTTAGCTCTGACATAGACTCTTTACGATGTTATGATAAATTGCAATTGCTTCAATGACTGAGATTATAGTTTGTCAGAGCCCAATAAGGTTTATGATTTATACTTTTGCATTGTGAATAGATCATCACTTGAACATACGTAATCATATGACAAAATCTATATATGTTGCTGTTATGAGAATAATCATGATGCCTTCATGTCCGTATTTTATTTTTATCGACGCCTCTACCTCTAAACATGAGGACATATTTATTGTTATCAGCTTTTCGCTTGAGGACAAGCGGGGTCTAAACTTGGGGGAGTTGATACGTCCATTTTGCATCATGCTTTTATATCAATATTTATTGCATTATGGACTGTTATTTCACTTTATGTCACAATAATTATGGCTATTCTCTCTTATTTTACAAGGTTTACATAAGGAGGGAGAATGCCGGCAGCTGGAATTCTGGGCTGGAAAAGGAGCAAATATTAGAGACCTATTCCGCGTAACTCCAAAAGTCCTGAAACTCCACGGAACATCTTAAAATAAATAAAGAAAAATCCATGCCAAAGATGAAGGCCAGGGGGCCCACACCCTGCTCACGAGGGTGGGGGCGCCCCCCTAGGGCGCGCCCCCTATCTCGTGGGCCCCCTGGTGGCTCTCCGACGTCCATCTTCTCCTATATGAAGTCTTTCGATCAGAAAAAAATCAGAAGGAACTTTTCGGGACGAGACTTCGCCGCCACGAGGCGGAACCTTGGCGGATCCAATTTAGAGCTCTGGCAGAGCTGTTCTGTCGGGGATACTTCCCTCCGGGAGGGGGAAATAATCACCATCATCATCACCAGCGCTCCTCTCATCGGGAGAGGGCAATCTCCATCAACATCTTCACCAGCACCATCTCATCTCCAAACCCTAGTTCATCTCTTGTATCCAATTCTTGCCCCAAAGTCCGGGATTGGTGCTAGTAGGTTGCTAGTAGTGTTGATTACTCCTTGTAGTTGATGCTAGTTGGTTTATTTGGTGCAAGATCATATGTTCGGATCCTATATGCATATTATTACCCCTCTGATTATGAACATGAATATGCTTTGTGAGTAATTATGTTTGTTCCTGAGGACAAGGGAGAAGTCTTGCTATGAGTAGTCATGTGAATTTGGTATTCATTTGATATTTTGATAAGATGTATGTTGTCTAGCCTCTAGTGGTGTTATGTGAACGTCGACTACATAACACTTCACCATTATTTGGGCCTAGAGGAAGGCATTGGGAAGTAATAAGTAGATGATGGGTTGCTAGAGTGACATAAGCTTAAACCCTAGTTTATGCGTTGCTTCGCAAGGGGCTGATTTGGATCCATATGTTTCATGCTATGGTTAGGTTTACCTTAATACTTTTGTTGTAGTTGCGGATGCTTGCAATAGAGGTTAATCATAAGTGGGATGCTTGTTCAAGTAAGAACAGCACCCAAGCACCGGTCCACCCATGACAACCCACAAGTATAGGGGTGTAATGCCCTCGATGCGGCTATATCTCCCACGTGTCGAAGCACGACTTAGAGGCATAACCGCATTGAAAGCAATGTCGCAAGTGAGGTAATCTTCACACAACCCATGTAATAAAATAGGGGAAGAAGATACATAGTTGGCTTACAATCGCCACTTCACACAATTACATGAATAAAGCATTACATCATCCAAATACAATCAAGGTCCGACTATGGAACCAAAATAAAAGAAGAACCCCAAATGCGACAAGGTCCCCGATCGACCCCAACTGGGCTCCACTACTGATCAACTAGAACGAAACACCACAAAGGACAAGATCTTCATCGAGCTCCTCCTGAGCTTGGTTGCGTGTGGTGGTGGCGTTGAGAAAAACGGATGGGAGGAGGAGGGAACGAGAGAAAGGGGATCGGGCAGGGAACGAGAGGGAGATAGGCTAGGGTTTGCTTGGGACTTAGCTGTGGGCCGGTGCTGGAGTCTGTGAGGCCCAGGTGGGTAGCAGGGAGAGATGGGCCTAGTGGAGAGGGAGGCGGCGCCTAGGGAGACTGGTGGCTGGGCCTTAGGCCTAGGTTGGGCTTCTCTCTCTCTCTCTCTCTCTTCTCTTATCTCCTTTAGCAGAAAAGAAAATCGAGAGAGGGAAAAGAAGGAGAGGGTTAGGAAAGGATTTTCCGCATAGGGATAATTTCCCTGGACTTGTAAAAATGAGCTTGATCCCGCAAAATAGAAGTGGGCACGCGGTTGAAGTTGAATTCAAACTCATTTGAAATTAATTCCAAATGATTTGAATAGGAAGTGAGGTTTGGGGAGGTCCAAAAATGTTGAGACTTTTGGAGGAGCCTCAAAAAAAGAAGAAAGAATTTTCGGCAAGGTTTGGAGATCAACTCGAAGCAGAAAGGCATGTGATTATCTGCACGTGTGTTATGGGTGATTCCAAATTATTGGAATATAATTTATATAGCTCCCTAAAATATTGGGACAATATGTTTTAAAGAGTAATCACCATAGTGAATATTCCTCGATTTAAATGGATCAAAGATCCATGCCATTTATTTTGTTGAGTTAAGAAAAGAAATGACATGGTGGCATGATGACATGGTGCAATGCACATGATGCAATGATGAATGCAAAGAACCAAACAAAACACACGACAAAACCCAGAAACATGGAAGGCATCTGAAGCTCCGGTCTTGGGGCGTTACAAGGGGATCGCAACATTTTTCGAGGGTAGAGTATTTAACCCAAATTTATTGATTTGACACAAGGGGAGCCAAAGAATATTCTCAAGTATTAGCAGCTGAGTTGTCAATTCAACCACACCTGGAAACTTAGTATCTGCAGCAAAGTGTTTAGTAGCACAGTAATATGATAGTGGTGGTAGCGGCAACAAAAGTAAAGACAACAAAGGTAATGTTTTTTGGTATTTTGTAGTGATTGTAACAGTAAAAGCGGGAAAGTAAATAAGCGTAAACCAGTATATGGAAAACTCGTAGGCACCGGATCAGTGATGGATAATTATGCCGGATGCGGTTCATCATGTAACAGTCACAACATAGGGTGACACAGAACTAGCTCCAGTTCGTCAATGTAATGTAGGCATGTATTCCGTATGTAGTCATGTGTGCTTATGGAAAAGAACTTGCATGACATCTTTTGTCCTACCCTCCCGTGGCAGCGGGGTCCTATTGGAAACTAAGGGATATTAAGGCCTCCTTTTAATAGAGAACCGGAACAAAGCATTAACACATAGTGAATACATGAACTCCTCAAACTATGGTCATCACCGGGAGTGATCCCGATTATTGTCACTTCGGGGTTGCCGGATCATAACACATAGTAGGTGACTATAGACTTGCAAGATAGGATCAAGAACTCACATATATTCATGAAAACACAATAGGTTCAGATCTGAAATCATGGCACTCGGGCCCTAGTGACAAGCATTAAGCATAGAAAAGTCATAGCAACATCAATCTCAGAACATAGTGGATACTAGGGATCAAACCCTAACAAAACTAACTCGATTACATGATAAATCTCACCCAACCCATCACCGTCCAGCAAGCCTACGATGCAATTACTCACGCACGACGGTGAGCATCATGAAATTGGTGATGGAGGATGGTTGATGATGACGACAGCGACGAATCCCCCTCTCTGGAGCCCCGAACGGACTCCAGATCAGCCCTCCCGAGAGGTTTTAGGGCTTGGCGGCGGCTCCTTATCATAAAACGCGATGATTTCTTCTCCCTGATTTTTCTCTCTCCGAAAGCAAATATATAGAGTTGGAGTTGGCGTCGGAGGGTTTCTACGGGGCCCACGAGGTAGGGGCGCGCCCTAGGGGGGGCGCCCCCCACCCTCGTGGAAAGGGTGTGGCCCCCCTGGTCTTCATATTTGGCGAGGATTTTTTATTATTTTTTCTAAGGTATTCTGTGGAGTTTCAGGACTTTCCGAGAATATTTGCTTTCTACACATAAAACAACACCAAGGTAATTCTGCTGAAAACAGCATCAGTCCAGGTTAGTTCCATTCAAATCATACAAGTTAGAGTCCAAAACAAGGGCAAAAGTGTTTGGAAAAGTAGATACGACGGAGACGTATCAACTCCCCCAAGCTTAAACCCTTGCTTGTCCTCAAGCAATTCAGTTGACAAACTGAAAGAAAGACAGAAAAACTTTTACAAACTCTGTTTGCTCTTGTTGTTGTAACTATGTCCAGCCAGCATTCAAGTTTTCAGCATAGATCATAACTAACCACATTTGCAATAATTCTCAGGTCTCACAATTACTCGTATCAATAGCATAATCAACTAGCAAGTCATAATGATAAATCTTGGATGACAACAGTTTCTCAAAACAATCATAATATGATATAACAAGATGGTATCTCGCTAGCCCTTTCTGAGACCGCAAAACATAAATGCAGAGCACCTTTAAAGATCAAGGACTGACTAGACATTGTAATTCATGGTAAAAGAGATCCAATCATAGTCATACCCAATATAAATTAACAGTGATGAATGCAAATTGTTGAGGATATAACCACTGAGGGTAAACCGCCCAGGAGGGGCCGGTTCACCTTCAGTTATACTGAAGCCCAAGGAAACCCAGAAGATGGTGCTTTACGTATGAAGCTTAGAGGCCCAGAGCCCGCAGGCGGTTTAGGGCCCATGATAGTAAACCGCCATGATTGTATAAACTTGCGTTGTAAGATAAGAAAGAAGAGACCGAGGCGGACACTTGTATGAGCCAGCCTCGGGACTCTGTAGACCGACCGGGATCCTCCTGAATATATAAAGGGGTGACCCGGTGGCGGTTCAGGGACAGAAAACAACAAATCGAAGCCAGACAAAGCGGATTCGCTCCCTGGTCTTCGAAACCCCAGCAATACCAATCACAACTAGACGTAGGCTTTTACCTTCATTGAAGGGGCCAAACTAGTATAAAACTCTTGTGTCCCCTTGCCCGGTTTAACCCCTTCAAGCTAATCCGTAGTGATGGCTCCACGACTAAGTCCTTCCATGAGGACATCTGTCGTGAAAATTCCACGACATTTGGCGCCCACCGTGGGGCTATCGCATGATGGTTTCGAGTTCTTCAAGGGCAACTTCGATGGACTGAGGGGATACGCTGTGGGCCGGATGACGAAGAGTCGCCACGGCAAGCTCTACATCGACAACGCAGGATGGGGTCCCAAGGCTAATTCAATCGAATACGGGTACCGGGTCCCCTTTGGTGGGATTCACGTCTTCATCGGCAAGATTGGCGAACCGGCCCCTGAGCCGGACACCTGCACCGACATCATCGAGACGGCTCGGCGTGCAAGTTCTTCACCGGTTCAGCCTGAGGCCAGGCATGTTTTCGTGGGTGTCATCCACGGTTTGGGTTATGAGGAGGTACCGATCTCCGATGGAGAAACCGTAATCCGTAGTGATGACGAGTCTTCCGGAGAAACCGAATTGCTTTACCAGTTGTACGACGACCGGATTGAGGGAGGATCCGAGGGCAACAGTATTCCGGATTCCCCCGGTCTGCCAAATCGGTTCGCTGTCTTCATGGCCGGCACACGACCGGTGCCTCATTCATCTACCGCCACAGCGGTTCTCTCCGGTTCAACAACGGCCACGCCAGCAGGTGCAGGAAGCTCGGTGCCGCCTCCGGCCCAAGTCTTGTCTGACTTGTTCGACACTCTAGCGACACTAATGTCCGCGGAGGTAGACGCAGCAGCCAGGGATCGGCACGATGCGGAGATTCTAAAGGTGAAAGATCAGATAGCCCAGGCTAAAGCGGACCTGACAGCAGAGAACGCGAGGATGGCCACAGAGCGGGCCGAGTTGGAAGCACAGGCTTACCGGATTAGACTAGATCAGAATGCTTCAGAAGAGGTCATGAGAAGAAGGTACCGATCATGTCTCCTGTCGGTTTATGAGCCGCAAAATCTTTTTAACACGCTAGGTGCAGGAGCTGGTAACCAACCCGCGCCAAACCGAGCGGGGGCACCGGAAGCAGGAGCGCCGGTTCAGCCATGCGCAACAAACCTGCCTCGCCAAAACAACGTTGTATCATCGACGCCGCCCGGGCATTATTCCAACCCGTTGGATAATATTGTGTCCACTGCTTCACGCCTAGCGGCTCTCCCAACCGACGGCGAATCACCAGTTGCAGTGGAAGCGCGTCGGGCCAGGGATCTCCTTCAGACAGCACTGAATCAACAGCAAGTGTATTCACACAGCCGTGAGAGGATTCATTCCACTCCCTGTCCAAGCCGGAGGCAGACACGTGGAAGATGAACCGGCCGTATCCAGTAGCGCACGCCACCGAAATTCGCCGCAGGAGAACAACCCGGCCAGGGGAGGTGCTAATGCGCAAGATGTTGTGGACCACGGCCGCGCACGACGGGGGGCCGAGTTGACAGCTCGACACGAAGCACGGCATCATACTCCGGTTCACCCCACTGCCTCCGTGGAGCCAGGGGTAATGTTCAGTTCCCTAGGAGTACCATGTTTAACTTCCGCACTGCGTAATATGCGATTGCCCAAGGATTTCAAGGGACCTCGCAAGGTACCAAATTACACCGCCGAGTTGCAGCCAGAGGCGTGGGTGGAGAGCTATGAGATGGCAATGGAGATGTTAGATGTGGATGAGGCGGTTTGTGCTAAATATTTCACCATGATGCTGGAAGGAACAACTCGCACTTGGTTGAAGAGCTTGCCAACCAACTCTATCGACTCATGGGCCAAATTAAAGCGCCAGTTTATCCAGAACTTCAAGGATACGTGCAAGCAGCCGATGTCAATTGTGGATCTGGCCGCTTGTGTCCAAGAGGAAGGGGAGTCCACGACCCATTGGGTTAAACGAGTCTCGACGATTTTGCATTCGTCAGATCATATTAATGCAGATACCATGGTATTAACGTTGGAGGGCAATTGCCGTTTCAAGCCATTGAAATAGAAGTTGGGAAGGCTCAAACATCATTGCAACGACATGTCAACACTCATGGCCGCTTTAGTTAAGTATGCCGATTCAGATAATACCAAGGATCCAGATTCAGAGGAGGACAAACCGGAGAAGGGAAAGAAGAACGGCGGTGCAAAAGGGCAGCACCACAACCAAGGGGGCCATGGGAATAACAGTAAGCGTAAAGCGGATAATTCAGATTTGGTGGCTAACACAAATATGCAGCGTCGCAAAGGTAAACCGCCCTAGCGCGGCATGAATCTGGAGCGTTTGTTAAACCAGCCCTGCCCGAAGCATGGAACCAAGGAGGCCCCTGCCACACATCTTTGGAAAGATTGTCACATAATGAGGGAGTTCAAAAATTCTGATTTATACCGGTATGATCAGGATCCACCGGGCGGTTCAGGCCCAGGTTTCCATGGGGGCGGCGGTTCAAGCTCTGGATTTCAGAACAACCAGGGCCATCAGAACAACCATGGTAATAACCAGCAGAATAACCAAGGGAATCAGCAACAGTTAGGTTACCAGTGTCACCCCAAGCAATTGAACAACGGACAATATCATGTGTTCACTACCAGCTTGTGCAAGCGGGATCAGAAACTTCACAAGAGGGCAGTCAATACTGTTGAACCGGCTATACCGCATTATCTACGATGGTCGGAGCAGCCTATTGTGTAGAGCAGGGAGGATCACCCACCCCGAGTTGACAATCCGGGCCAGCTAGCCCTGGTGGTAGCACCTCAGGTGGGGGGCTATAAGTTTACCAAGGTTCTGATGGATGGAGGGAGCAGTATCAACATCCTATACTATGAGACTTTCCGTCGCATGGGTTTGACGGATAAGAATCTTAAACCGTCAAGCACTATCTTTCATGGTGTGGTACCAGGTAAATCGGCCTACCCTGTGGGAAAGATTGCTTTGGAAGTTGTGTTTGGAGATGAGTTTGATTCCAGGTCTGAGACTTTGACCTTTGAAGTGGTGAAAATCCAGAGTCCATATCACGCGCTATTTGGACGGCCGGCTTACGCGAAATTCATGGCGAGGCCCTGTTATGTCTATCTACAGCTCAAGATGTCAGGTTATAAGGGGACAATCACAGTACATGGGAGCCAAAGGATTGCCTTGGATTGCGAGGAAGGTGAAGCAGCTTATGCAGAATCGGTTTGTGCCACGGAGGAGCTAAAATTCTATAAAGACAATGTTGATCCGGCGGATATGACCCCTCTGAAGAAACCTACGACTGAACATGACCTGGCCCTGACGTTCAAACCGGCTAATGAGACTAAGCTTGTTGACTTCGTCCCTGGTGATTCATCCAAGCAGTTTAGTATCAGTGCAAATCTGGATCCGAAATAGGAAAGCGCGCTCATCGAGTTCATCCGTGAGAACCGGGACATCTTTGCATGGAAACCTTCTAACATGCCAGGTGTACAGAGGGAACTCGCTGAGCACACGCTAAATATTGATCCTAAGTTTAAACCGGTCAAGCAGTACCTTCGCCGCTTTAACAAAGAAAGACGCAAGGTCATCGACGAAGAGGTAGCCCGGCTGCTGGCAGCTAGATTTATCGTCGAAGTGTTTCATCCCGAATGGTTGGCTAATCCGGTGCTTGTTCTTAAGAAAAATGGCACTTGGCGTATGTGTGTGGACTACACTGATTTGAACAAAGCTTGCCCGGCAGATCCTTTCGCTCTCCCACGTATCGATCAGATCATTGATGCAACGGCGGGTTGTGAGCGACTGAGTTTTCTGGATGCTTATTCAGGTTATCATCATATTAAAATGGAAGTTAAGGACCAGAAGAAAACAGCCTTCATCACTCCCTTTGGAGCCTTCTGCTATGTTTCTATGCCCTTTGGGCTCAAGAGTGCCCAAGCAACCTACCAGCGTTGTGTGCAAAATTGTCTTCACAAGCAGATCGGCCGTAATGTTCATGCCTATGTGGATGACATTGTGGTGAAATCCAGGAAGTAGGAAACCCTGATAAATGATCTCAAGGAGACGTTTGACAATCTTCGGGTTTACAAAATGATGCTCAACCCGGACAAATGTGTTTTTGGTGTTCCGGCAGGCAAACTCTTGGGCTTTCTTGTGTCTAAGAGAGGTATTGAGGCAAATCCAGAAAAGATCAAAGCAATCACATCCTTGGCTAAACCGGCATGTATCAATGATGTTCAGCGCCTGGCGGGCCGGATTGCAGCCCTCAGCCGATTTATCAGCCGTTTGGGAGAGAAGGCGATTCCCCTGTATTAGATGTTGAAGAAAACAGAAAAATTTGTCTGGAGTGACGCCGCTGATGCGGCATTCAAGGAGTTGAAGCGGCAGCTAGCTGAACTCCCAGTCCTTGCTGCTCCAGTTGATAATGAACCTCTACTGTTGTACGTGGCTTCCAATGCCCGAGCGGTTAGTGTGGCGATTGTGGTTGAGCGTAAGGAGGCTGGGAAAGAATATCTGGTTCAACGACCAGTTTATTATATCAGTGAAGTACTGATCGAATCAAAGCAAAGATATCCGCATTGGCAGAAGCTAGTGTAGAGTTTTCATGGCAAGTAGGAAACTCAAGCAATATTTTCAAGGCCATCCTATTACAATGGCTAGTTCTGCTCCCTTGGGTGATATAATCCAGAATAGAGAGGCAACTGGCCGGGTGGCGAAGTGGGCGATCGAGCTCGGTCCCCATAGTTTGAAGTATACACCCCAAACAGCCATCAAATCTCAGGCGCTTGTGGACTTCATCAATGATTGGACCGAGTTACAGGCACCAGAAGACAAACCGGATAATACATACTGGACCATTCACTTTGATGGATCCAGGCAGCTGGAAGGCTCGGGGGCTGGAGTTGTCCTCACTTCCCCTTGAGGAGATAAGATTTGTTATGTTCTCCACTTAATGTTTCCTTGTACTAACAATGCAGCAGAGTATGAGGCTTTGCTCCACGGTCTTCGTGTAGCTAAGGAAATGAACTTAAGCCGGGTTCGATGCTTTGGAGATTCTGATCTAGTGGCTCAGCAAGTTTCTGGTACCTGGGATTCTGAAGACCCGCTCATGGCGGCTTATAGGCGCGAGGTGGATATTGTAGCAGGTCACTTTAAGGGTTATCAGGTGGAGCACATCAACCGGCGCAAGAATGAAGCAGCAGATGCTCTAAGCCGACTGGGATCTCAGCATAAACCGGTACCACCTAATACCTTTCTAGATATCTTGCATAACCCGTCTGTAAAGTTGCCTACAGAGGAGGATTTAGCTGTTCCTGATCCGGAGGCCCAGTTGGTAGCCGTTTTACATGCCACTCCGGATTGGATGGTTCCATATTTGGCGTATCTGAACCGGGGCGAATTACCAGAAGACGAACTTTTCGCCAGGCAGATAGTCCGGCGGTCCAAGTCTATGGTTATTCGCAATGGCGAGTTGCACCGTTCTAGCGTTTCAGGCGTATTCCAACGTTGTGTTTCTCCTGAAGAAGGACAAGAGATTCTACGGGAAATCCATGAAGGGGATTGCGGTCACCATGCCAGCTTAAAGTCCTTGGTTGCTAAGGCTTTCTGACACGGGTTCTACTGGTTGACAACTCATTCTGATGTGGAAGACTTGGTAAAGCGGTGTGACGCTTGTCAGAAATTTTCACGTCGTGCTCATGTTCCTGCTCAGGAGTTACGCATGATCCCCATCACTTGGCCGTTTGCTACTTGGGGGCTTGATATGGTTGGACCCTTTAAGCGTTCTAAGGACAAGAAGACCCACCTGTTGGTGGCGGTTGACAAGTTCACCAAATGGGTTGAAGCGGAGCCCATCAGTAAATGTGATGCAGCCAAGGCGGTTCAATTTCTCAAAAAGATTATTTTCCATTTCGGCTTTCCACATAGCATCATCACAGATAATGGTACGAACCTTTGTAAAGGTGAGATGGAGGAGTTCTGCCAACGAGAGCACATCCGGCTTGATGTAGCGTCTGTGGCTCATCCCCAGTCCAATGGTCAAGCTGAGAGGGCGAATCAAGAAATCCTGAAGGGTATCAAGCCTCGGCTCATGGTCCCTTTGAAGCGGACGCCGGGTTGTTGGGTGGAGGAATTACCATCAGTGTTATGGAGCATAAATACCACCCCAAACCGATCTACGGGATATACACCCTTTTTCCTGGTCTATGGGGCTGAGGCTGTCCTCCCTAGTGATATTCGTCACGACTCGCCCTGAGTCGCGAATTATGTTGAAGCAGATAATGAGCAAGCACGCCAAGAGGCCCTGGACCTGTTAGATGAGAAGCGAGACATGGCTTTGGCTCGGTCGGCGGTTTATCAGCAAGACCCGCGGCGTTATCACAGCCGCCGGGTTAAGACAAGAACCTTTCAAGAAGGCGATTTGGTACTTCGGCTCATTCAAGACCAGACTGATATGCATAAGTTATCCCCACCTTGGGAAGGGCCTTTTGTGGTCAGCAAAAAACTACACAACGGATCATACTACCTCATTGACGTTCGAGAAGACTCACGTAGCTCTGAGGAGGAGACCCGGCGGCCATGGAATATAGCTCTCCTACGGCCTTATTACACTTGAAGCCACATGCTTTTCATATGTACATATTTCAACAATGTACATATTATGATTAATATAATAAACCGACATCCTTGCTATCAAGCAGGGCCTCCGCCATTTTTTCTTCAAATATCTGTTAACATGGGGGCTTCCTGTTCAAACATAGGTGTATTAACCAAAGAGAACATAGCATTACTACCCTCCTGATGCAGCTATCATGCCACAACAAAGCTTGGGAGCTTCACACCCAAGGGGCCAAAGAGAGTCTTGTTGCTACGCACAACTCAAACATAGGCACCCATTGAGCACAGCTCACAAAGTTACTTGGGGGCTCTTTGCGTCAAATACCAAAGAGTTTGAAAGGACCCTTGGAGCTGGGTATCGACCCACGGCTTGGAAGCCTGGTGTATTCACCTAAAACCCCGGGTTAGCATGCCTTCATCAAGTAAGCCACTCCTATCCAGGTAATCCTGGCACGACCCGTCGAACGTTTGACAGTTACTCTCATTGAGACCCTGAACTTGTCAAAGTTAAAACGATGATTGGTTAGTTGGAGGGCCATCTTAAAAGGCTTCGCCAAAATGGTTTAACTCAGTGGCCTGGCAGCCCATGAAAAGCCTCGATTTGGGCCTGGCAGCCCTCGAAAAGCCTCGACTACAGTTTTTTGTTTGCTTTTTTCTGCCAAGTTTTTGTTTTTCATGAGGTCTATGTTAAACCGGAGTTTCTTAACCCGGCATGGCTTATGGATCTTCTATTAAAGTATACAATTAAAGGTAATCCGGCATCCCTCAAAACCGTTCTGGCTTTGACACTTTGTCTCCAGCAATCGGCCGGTGTTCATCACAACCCGGTTTTATATCATATATGCCAACATGGCATGGTGGAAGTTGGGTTTTCACCTTTTCTTCACATCACAATTGGTAAACCAACAGCAATGTTTTATATCATAGGTATGATTTATTATTGCTGCAACCGTAGTTGCTTACCAAGTTGTGTTGGGTATTTTGACCCATCCGGTGATAAACCGCCTGGACAGATTTTCCTTATGCAGGCATAGGGACTGCATAATATTGTAAAGATACATAAGCCAGTACTGAAATTCTCATGATAAATCAACGCAAAGTATATCCCGCTGCACGAGGGCAACGGATCAAAGTATTTCCACTAGCTTATTACAAGGCGCTTGAAGGCCCAAAATATGGTGTTCCCAGCAGAACAAGGTTTCTGGAGCATCACTCTAATTGCCGGATCAAGTCTCATTACCATGTTGATACGAAGTTGATGGGTCATCTGGCGTCGGTTTAGCCTCCTCTTCCCCACCTAGCGGCTGGAAGTTTGTGGTGGTCCAGTCAATCCGGGTTAAGGCCTGAAAGATAGCTTCTTCATTGATAAGTTCTGACGGATCAATGTCAGGGGCATAAGTGTGCTTACGGATTCCTGGAATAAGATTTTGCGCCTCCGGAATGACAGGCTTAACCCGTTTGTTGTTGGCATCATAATAAGACCAGTGAACCATCAAGTTAGCATCTTCTCCCAGCTGACTCGCCAGAGGATGCATCTCCCTTGTCACTCTTTTAAGGGCTGCATCATCAAAATCTGCCCCGTTTTCTTGTGTGCTTGGAAAGCCTTTTGCAAGTTCAACCGGATCCAAGTCAGCTATCCATGCTTTGGCTCGGGTAAGTGCCAACAAAGCGCCGGCTCTGGCAGCAGATCGCTTCACCTCTTCTAGCTGTGCTGGTACCATGGATAGCCTTGTCAGAGTATCCTTGATCAGTGTTGGGGCCGGTTTGTCATAGGAGGTTGCACAGATAACCCGTTGAGCACCGGAGTAAAGTTGTTCCAAAAGAGTATACGCTGCTTTTAGCTTCATCCGTACATCTGAGTCCAGATGAGTAATGCGGCTCCCTGCAACGGTTTAAGAATTTCATATTTCAACCGGCACCTTACGAGATGGGTATTTCAAATAATTTGCTAAGGAGTACTTACCAAATACTGCGAAGGTCATGGCGTTTACTTGGCACTTTAACCCAGAAAGTTCTTCTGCTACCGGTTTAAGTGCAGATTCGGCGTCTTCAGCTCGTTTCAGCAATGTCCCCTTTTCAGTGTCCTAGTTGGCATGTTCCGTCTTGAATTCTTCTTTCAGTCGTTCTATGGAAATTAAAGCGGCTCGAAGTTCATCTTTAGCTTTGGAAGATTCTTCTTTCTGAGATTTGATAATTTCTTGAAGATCAGTAATCTGCGTCCTTTGATGGTTTATGTCAGCCTGCCAAAATCAAGAGGAGCATTTCAATATTTTATCAAAAGTCCCAAGCATACAAGTGGTTCTACACTTGGCACTTGGGGGCTAATGTGGATTAATTCGTTCTTACTGCTTATTCAAAGTCCCAGAATTCATACAAGTTTCAATCCTGGCACTTGGGGGCTAATGCAGATTAATTCGTTCTTACTGCTTATTCAAAGTCCCAAGGATTCATACAAGTTTCAATCCTGGCACTTGGGGGCTAATGTGTGTTTGTTCAAAAAACTTAAAAGTCAATAATGTGCAGTTTGGAAATTCAAAGTCCCAGTTTGTTTTTACAAATTTAAACCGACCCTTGGGGGCTATAGGATACAAGGCAGTGAAAATACAAAGATAAGGAGGAAAATGTTTACCTCATAATGTTCCTTCATCAGATTTACCAAGTCAGCCTCAGTATCTCGACTTGTATAAAGCCGGTTCAAGAAACCGGAATGAAGATCCTGGGCAGAAAGATTAGCATATTTTGACATATCAGTTTCCATCTTCCTCTTGCCCATTGAAATAAACTCATCCTTGGCGGTATGTTTTGCCAAGACAACTGGATCACCCAGAGCGGTATAAGCAGTGCCAGTAACAATAACGTCATCGTCTTTGGCTGGGCTTGGCGGATTAGCACTTGACTTCAGTGGATCAGCAGCCAGACTTGCAGGCATAGCATGTGGACTTAAGGTATCCTCATGCATGGCCGGATCAACTTCTGGCGGATTAACATTGATAGTTGGCTCTGGCAGAGTAAAATCATCCATGAGATTATCGAGATTTTTATCAACATCCTCAGGAGTTTTCTCCGGCTCAACTTCACCGGTAGGGGCACTGGTCTTGGCCTTCTTACTCAAACAAGCTTGATCACTAATATTAAAACAAAGATTAGCACGGTCAACTGAGTTATGAAAGAGAAGGGAAGAGTACATATTTACCCAGGGACGGTTTTCAGGGGAGGCAGCTGAGTGGTTGATGAACCGCCAGACGAAATAGAAGATGCCTGATAATTTCAATCAGATGAATTGAGAGGGCATTGGAAGAAACCTTTCAAAAGATAACATTTTTCAGAAGAACAAGCAACCTCTGGACGACGTTTCCGGTTTGGGGTATGAGGTAAACCGGAAGAAGTGACCTGTTGACCACTGTGTCGGGTTGTGCGACGCCCTTCGGTTTGTTGTGTCTTCAAAGAAAGTTTTTGATCCAAATGAGCAACAGGGTGAGAGCATTTCACTTTTTGAACTGCACGACGAAATCGTTGCACCAGCACAAGTTCCAAGTCAGAAGAAAGACAAATTACCTCATCATGATCTGCATGGCTGGCCTCCGCATCATCCTGGAAATAATCATTGTCAGTAAAATATATGGATAGAAGTCAAGGGAGATCAAACTTTACCTCTTCAGCCGAGTCATCAACATCTGCTGGTGGTTCTGAAGACTCAGCAGTTTTCTTTTTGGCAGCTTTCTTGATGACCTTGGTCTTACTACGAGGAGCCTTGGCTACTTTGTCTTGAGTTTTCTTTTTCCAAAAAGAGCTACTGTCCTATGGGATTGCACAAAGGTATTATTATAGCAGTGTCAAAGCAGAGAAGGATAAGGAAAAGTACAAGGTTAAAATATTTACCCCAGGCGGTTTGTTGGAGGCGTAAAAAGGACGCAGACCAATTTGAGTACATATGGCGAGCGGTTCGTCAAGATTTTCTTTACACTTTCACTGACTTCATCGTCCGTCGGTGCTATTGAATTAAATCGTTGAGGATCATTGGTTTTGCCGGTGTATTCGAACATCAATCCGGGCCAGCGGCTTAAAGGAAGAATGCACCATGAAATCCAGCAACGGACAAGATCAACACCAGTTAAACCGTTGGCAAGAAGAGCCCAAAGTTTGGCGAGTTGAGGTGCATAGGCTTGTCTATCTTTGGCAGGCAATCTCTGAGGTAAAGGGTCATTATTACTGAGCCGGTGCGGACGGTAGCCCGGCAAGGGATTGTCTTCAGCAGGGGCGGTATTCTGACAATAGAACCAGGTTTGGTTCCAGTCTTTTGGATGGCTGTGAAGTTTGTTGACACACCGCCAAGTTCAGTATTAGGACCATCAGAAAATTCCGTCCGGCGGTTTAAGTGAAAGAGATCTAGAAAGAGATTGATAGTTGGTTCTTCTTGCAGATAAACCTCGCAGAATACTTGGAAATTGCATATGTTGGACACAGAATTTGGTCCAATATCTTGAGGATGAAGTTGGAGCCTGGCAAGAACATCCCGGAAATTTTTTGATCCGGGAGGACTGAAACCTCGAGCTAAATGTTGCAAGAATACAATCACTTCTCCATCTTTAGGTTCGGGGGGCACTTAGGGCCAGGAACTCGCCAACGGAGGACATTTTTTGAAGCCAAAGCACCAGTGGTGATATATTCATTGATTTGCGTATCTGTGATCCGAGACGGAACCCAGTTGCAAGCACCAAATTGCTTCGTCATCTTACAAAGTCTGTAAAAGGAAAATGGACGGTTTACGATTGACGGTCCGTACGTGTTTGTCAAGGTATACGTATGAAGTGAACCGGGCATGGCTGTTCAAAGTCTAGATGGCGGTTTAAGAGAGGGCTAATGACATACAATGGATTATCAACACTAAAGGATAAACCGCCTTTTTGAGGCAGAACCCCAAGCTGGAAATTTGTTAAGTGTGGAACAAACAGGTTTTACAAGTTGCAATTATTATTTTGGATCAAATGATCGCTCTGGAAGGAAAAATTTCTAGACCTAAAACAGTGCAGAGAAGTTCATACATTCGAAGAGGGCTTCCAAACAATGGAAATAAGATCTATTTTTATGCAAGATAAGCACAAACAGTTGCCGCAGCAGTTCTACGTTGTTTTTACAATCTAAACAGGGCATTGGAGGTGAAAACTAACAACAGTTTTGCATCGGGTGGTGATGACCACCAACAAACTCAAACAAAGTTCCAATGCAGATCTGAGAAGGGGAAGGAGAAGAACTTACAGACGTGGACGAGCTGCGGAGGTTCGCCGTTGATTTCTGGTCAGAATGAGGTCGATGCAGCGGCCTGAGTCGGTGCGGACGGGGAGATCAACAATGGCGGCGGCGGCGATACTTGAGGTCTTCAGGTCGCGAGGAGGAAGACGATGTGGTTTGGAAAGGGGGAAAATGGAAGGCATCTCGGTCTTATTTATAAGGAAGTGAGATAAAACGGCAGGCGCGAAAATCAAGGAATCGAAAGCGGCAAAAGAGGATGCAGCTATCGCCTCGATCTTCGGGAATTAATTAAAGAGAAGGGAATCTTTATAAAAACTTTTTTATACAGGAATGATGTCACAATGATTTACTACAGTAATAGAAGATGACGTCATGGCGATTCATCAGAGTTCATAGGGAGAAGACAATATGGCGGTTTACGAGAATTGCCAGAAGTTCAAGGATTGAAGACTGACATCAACAGGTTCAAATCAATCTGGGGCCTAATGTTGAGGATATAACCACTGAGGGTAAACCTCCCAGGAGGGGCCGGTTCACCTTCAGTTATACTGAAGCCCAAGGAAACCCAGAAGATGGTGCTTTACGTATGAAGCTTAGAGGCCCAGAGCCCGCAGGCGGTTTAGGGCCCATGATAGTAAACCGCCATGATTGTATAAACTTGCGTTGTAAGATAAGAAAGAAGAGACCGAGGCAGACACTTGTATGAGCCAGCCTCAGGACTCTGTAGACCGGCCGGGATCCTCCTGAATATATAAAGGGGTGACCCGGCGGCAGTTCAGGGACAGAAAACAACAACTCGAAGCCAGACAAAGCGGATTCGCTCCCTGGTCTTCGAAACCCCAACAATACCAATCACAACTAGACGTAGGCTTTTACCTTCATCAAAGGGGCCGAGTATAAAACTCTCGTGTCCCCTTGCCCGGTTTAACCCCTTCAAGCTAATCCGTAGTGATGGCTCCACGACTAAGTCCTTCCATGAGGACATCTGCCGTGACAATTCCACGACACAAATGACAGCTGTGCTCTCTAGCTAGTGCTTTTTAATAAGAGGGTGATGACTCAACATAAAAGTAAATGGATAGGCCCTTCGCAGAGGGAAGCAGGGATTTGTAGAGGTGCCAGAGCTCAGTTTTGAAATAGAGATAAATTGTATTTTGAGTGGTATACTTTCATTGTCAACGTAACAACTAAGAGATGGCGATATCTTCCATGCTAAACACATTATAGGCGGTTCCCAAACAGAATGGTAAAGTTTATACCCCCCCTCCACCAACAAGCATCAATCCATGGCTTGCTCGAAACAACGAGTGCCTCCAACATACATCAGGTCCCAAGGGGAGTTTTGTTTGCAATTAATTTTGATTTAGTTTGCATAAAGCATGGGACTGGGCATCCCGGTGACCAGCCATTTTCTCGTGAGTGAGGAGCGGAGTCCACTCCTCTTGAGAATAACCCGCCTAACACGAAAGATAAGGACAACCTTTGTTGATACATGAGCTATTCGAGCATACAAAACAGAATGTTTATTTGAAGGTTTAGAGTTTGGCACATACAAATTTACTTGGAACGGCAGGTAAATGCCACATATAGGAAGGTATAGTGGACTTATCTGGAATAACTTTGGGGTTTAAGAGATTGGATGCACAAGCAGTATTCCCGCTTAGTACAGGTGAAGGCTAGAAAAAGACTGGGAAGCGGCCAACTAGAGAGCGACAACAGCCATGTACATGCATTAAAATTAATAAACACTGGATGCAAGCATGAGTAGGATATAATCCACCATGAACATAAATATCATGAAGGCTATGTTGATTTTGTTTCAACTACATGCGTGAACATGTGCCAAGTCAAGTCACTTAAATCATTCAAAGGAGGATACCACCCCATCATACCACATCATAGTCATCTCAATAGCATGTTGGCACACAAGGTAAATCATTATAACTCATAGCTAATCAAGCATGCCACAAGCAACTATGATCTCTAATTGTCATTGCAAACATGTTTATTCATAATAAGCTGAATCAAGAATGATGGGCTCATCATATTTACAAAAACAAAAGAGGTCGAGTTCATACCAGCTTTTCTCATCTCAGTCAGTCCATCATATATCATCATAATTGCCTTTCACTTGCACGACCGAACGGTGTGAATAATAATAAGAGTGCACGTGCATTGGACTAAGCTGGAATCTGCGAGCATTCAGGAAACAGGAGAAGACAAGGCAATATGGGCTCTGGCTTAAATCAACAATAATGCATATAAGAGCCACTTCAATAATTTAATTATGGTCTTCTCCTACTGGCCCCCAAAGAAAAGAAAAGAAAATAAAACTATTTACACGAGAAAGCTCCCAACAAGCAAAAGAAGAACGGGAAATATTTTTTTGGGGGTTTTATTTTTAATTACTACTACAGCAGGAAAGTAAATTACTACTAATCTTTTTTTTGGTTTTCTTAAGGTTTAACAAACACACAAGAAGAAAGCAGGAAAAGGAAAATAAACTAGCATGGATATTACAGTGAAAAAGTATGAGCACCGACATCTAGCAATGAGTGTGTGTGAACATAAATGTAATGTCGGTGAGAAATATGTACTCCCCCAAGCTTAGGCTTTTGGCCTAAGTTGGTCTATGGCCACGGCTGGCCTGGCGGATATCCATAATAATAGTTGTTGGGGTCGTACTGTGATGAGGAGGAATAGTTGGGATCATACTGTTGTGCAGCGGTTATCGCCTGCTGAGCTGCGGTGTGGAGTCGAGCTGCCTCCGCTCTCCTCTCGTACTCTTCTGCCTCCTCTCTGGTAATAACGTATCTTCCTTTTGTCTGTGAATCAAAGAAGGCATGAGCAGGGGGAGTAATACGGAAAACACGTCGTTTATCAAAAATTAAGCGATATAAGAGAGGTGATTCAGGCCTCTCGACAAACTGGTGCGAAGCCATAGAGTTATAATCTAAATATGCAGGAGGCAACTCCATATCACCCTCACGAATGTCTATTTCAAGAAAATGAGCTAAGCGGGTTGCGTAAATTCCTCCAAAGAAATCTCCATTATGTCTATTATGATGCAACTTACGAGCTACAATGGCTCCCATATGATAAGATTGGTCTCCTAACACAGCACTCCTAAGAATGCTAAGATCAGGGATACACATGTGACATGCTTCATCCTTAGCATTTATGCATCTACCGATAAAGAGAGCAAAATAATGTATAGCAGGAAGGTGAATGCTCCCTATGGTAGCCTGCGTTATGTCTCTGGATTCCCCCACAGTTATACTAGCAAGAAAGTTTCTAAATTTAGATTTAGGGGGGTCCCTAATACTGCCCCATGATGGAAGTTTGCATGCAAGAGTGAAATCCTCTAAGTCCATTCTATAAGATTTATCATAAAGATCAAACATGACTGAAGGAGAATTACGCGAAGATGAATACTCACACCTCCTCACAAATGAACTTGTGAGATCATGATACTGGGGGCATTTGTTGGCCTCAAATTCCTCAAGACCGGCATTGCACAAATATGCTTTGAATTCTTCTTTAATTCCCGCACGGTCCATAAAATTTTCCGACGGCCATTCGCAAGGCCGTACTGGAGCGTCTCTTGGTGGATCCTCGTCAGCATCGCGCATAGCAATCCTGGGTCCTTGCTTCTTAGAGGAACCACCTTGGAACATCTTCCTAAGCATATTGTTTTTCTCTGAAATTTTTTGAAATTTTTAGTAACTTCAAACAAAAGTGAACCAACTTCAATAATATTGATAGTAACTACTCCTACAAGTGCCTAGAGCCTATATCAAGCATTATAACTACTTGGAACCATATAAATTTGACATGCAAGCTCAAGAACATGGTCACCTATGCAGCACAAATTTGCAAAGAATAGAGCACTAGAACAAAAACTAATTGGACCAATGGAGGAGTCACATACCAAGGAACAATCTCCCCAAGCAGTTTTGCGAGAGGTGCTTTGAGCAAGGAGATCGAAAATCACAGCAAAAGTGGCTGGAACTCGTGCTTGAGTTAGTTTTTCGGGTTTGTGTGAGGCAGAGGAAGAATATGGGTGCTGGGATAAGTGGAGGAGAGCCACCATGGGCCCACGAGGCAGGGGGGCGCGCCCTGGAGGGGGGGCGCCCACCACCCTCGTGGCTAGGTGGCAGCTCCTCCCGTGGTAATTTTTGCACGGTAAATCCTCAAATATTCCTGAAAAAATCATATTAAAATGGCATGGCATTCTGAGGACTTTTATTTTCGGGATATTTTTATATTGCACAGATAAGTCAGGAAACAGACAGAAAAATACTATTTTTACTTTATTTAATATAAATAACAGAAGGTATAAAGAGGGTATAGAAGTTTGTGCTTCTAGTTTCATCCATCTCATGCTTATCAAAAAGAATCCACTAACAAGGTTGATCAAGTCTTGTTAACAAACTCATTCCGATAATCATGAAACCAGAGAAATTTCGAATAACACTAAGTTACCACAACGGGGATATGCACATCCCCAATAATAAAAATATCATATTTCTTCTTGACAGTAGGAAGAGGGAATTTAAAACCTCCAAATATAATCGATGGAATTTTTCCAATAGATTTGATACTATGAACTTGAGGTTGTTTCCTCGGAAAGTGTACCGTATGCTCATTACCATTAACATGAAAAGTGACATTGCCTTTGTTGCAATCAATAACAGCCCCTGCAGTATTAAGAAAAGGTCTTCCAAGAATAATAGACATACTATCATCTTCGGGAATATCAAGAATAACAAAGTCCGTTAAAATAATAACGTTTGCAACCACAACGGGCACGTCCTCACAAATACCGACAGGTATAGCAGTTGATTTATCAGCCATTTGCAAAGATATTTCAGTAGGTGTCAACTTATTCAAGTCAAGTCTATGATATAAAGAGAGAGGCATAACACTAACACCGGCTCCAAGATCACATAAAGCAGTTTTAATATAATTTCTTTTAATGGAGCAAGGTATAGTAGGTACTCCGGGATCTCCAAGTTTCTTTGGTATTCCACCCTTAAAAGTATAATTAGCAAGCATGGTGGAAATTTCAGCTTCCGGTATCTTTCTTTTATTAGTAATGATATCCTTCATATATTTAGCATAAGGAATTGTTTTGAGCACATTAGTCAATCGCATACGTAAAAAGATAGGCCTAATCATTTCAGCAAATCGCTCAAAATCCTCATCATCCTTCTTCTTGGATGGTTTCGGAGGAAAAGGCATGGGTTTCTGAACCCAAGGTTCTCTTTCTTTACCATGTTTACTAGCAACAAAGTCTCTTTTATCATAACGTTGATTCTTTGATTGTGGGTTATCAAGATCAACAACAGGTTCAATTTCTACATCATTATCATTACTAGGTTGAGCATCATCATGAACATCATCATTAATATTTTTACTAGGTTCATGTTCATTACCAGATTGTGTTTCAACATCAGACATAGAAATATCATTTGGATCATCAGGTGGTTCAGCAATAGGTTCACTAGAAGTTTGCACAGTTCTATCATTTTTCTTTTTCTTCTTTTTAGAAGAACTAGGAACATCAATATTATTTTCTGAGAAT
This sequence comes from Triticum dicoccoides, assembly GCF_002162155.2. Taxonomy (NCBI): domain Eukaryota; kingdom Viridiplantae; phylum Streptophyta; class Magnoliopsida; order Poales; family Poaceae; genus Triticum; species Triticum dicoccoides. The sequence goes on along the minus strand of NC_041388.1, from coordinate 663,696,340 downwards.
CTTGCTCAATTCTCTTAGGGTGGCCTTCAGGATACAAAGGTTCCCGAGTCATTCTACCAGTTCTAGTATCCACTCTAACAGCATAATCATTTTTTTATTATTCATTTCATGGACCAATTCTTTTTGAGCTTTAAGTACTTGTTCTACTTGAGTGGTAACCATAGAAGCATGTTTGCTAACAAGTTTAAGTTCACCTCTAATATTAGCCATATAATCACCCAAGTATTTAATTATATCGGAATCACATTTCAATTGTCTACCAAAATAAGCATTGAAATTTTCTTGTTTGACAATAAAATTATCAAACTCATCAAAGCATTGCCTAGCAGACTTATAGTGAGGGATATCACCTTCATCAAATCTATAGAGAGAATTTACCTTTACTACCTGTGTCGGGATATTGGGAGGTTCCTCAATGAATAAAGGATTAAGATCATATACTTCGTCAACAGGCGGTATATTAAGACCATGTATTTCTTCAATAGGAGGTAAATTCTTAACATCTTCAGCTTTAATACCTTTTTCTTTCATAGATTTCTTTGCCTCTTGCATATCTTCGGGACTGAGAAATAGAACACCTCTCTTCTTCGGAGTTGGTTTAGGAATAGGACCATTAACTGGAGCGGGAGCTAGCTCAGGAGCTGGCTCAGGAGGTGCCCAATTATTTTCATTTGTCAACATATTATTCAATAGAATTTCAGCTTCATCTGGTGTTCTTTCCCTGAAAAGAGAACCAGCACAACTATCCAGGTAATCTCTGGAAGCATCGGTTAGTCCATTATAAAAGATATCAAGTATTTCAGGTTTCTTAAGAGGATGATCAGGCAAAGCATTAAGTAACTTGAGAAGCCTCCCCAAGCTTGTGGGAGACTCTCTTCTTTAATTTGCATGAAATTTTATATTTCCCTCAAAGCATCTTGTTTCTTATGAGCAGGGAAATATTTAGCAGAGAAGTAATAAATCATATCATGGGGACTACACACACAACCAGGATCAAGGGAATTAAACCATATCTTAGCATCACCCTTTAATGAGAACGGAAATATTTTGAGTAAATAGAGGTAACGTGATCTCTCATTTTTAGTGAACAGGGCAGCTATGTCATTTAGCTTAGTAAGATGTGCCACAATAGTTTCAGATTCATAGCCATAAAACGGATCAGATTCAACCAAAGTAATTATATCAGGATCAACAGAGAATTCATAATCTTTATCAGGAACACATATAGGTGAAGTAGCAAAAGCAGGGTCGGGTCTCATTCTATCTCTTAGTGATTCTTTGTTCCATTTAATTAATAACCTCTTAAGCTCATATCCATCTTTGCAGGCTAAAATAGCTAAAGAAGAATCTTTATCAAAGAGATAACCTTCAGGAATAACAGGCATATTTTCATCATCACTATCATCATCATATTCAGTTTCATCAATTCTCTTTCTCTAGCCCTAGCAATTTGTTCTTCAAGAAATTCACTAAGGGGCACAGTGGTATCAGGCATAGAAGCAGTTTCATCATAAGTATCATGCATAGTAGAAGTGGCATCATCAATAACATGGGACATGTCGGAACGAATAGCAGAAGCAGGTGTAGGTGTCGCAAACTTACTCATAATAGAAGGTGAATCAAGTGCAGAGCTAGATGGCAGTTCCTTACCTCCCCTCGTAGTTGAGGGATAGATCTTGGTTTTTGGATCTCTCAAGTTCTTCATAGTGTCCAACAGATATAAATCCCAAGTGACTCAAAGAATAGAGCTATTCTCCCCGGCAACGGCGCCAGAAAAAGGTCTTGATAACCCACAAGTATAGGGGATCGCAACAGTTTTCGAGGGTAGAGTATTTAACCCAAATTTATTGATTCGACACAAGGGGAGCCAAAGAATATTCTCAAGTATTAGCAGCTGAGTTGTCAATTCAACCACACCTGGAAACTTAGTATCTACAGCAAAGTGTTTAGTAGCACAGTAATATGATAGTGGTGGTAGCAGCAACAAAAGTAAAGACAGCAAAGGTAATGTTTTTGGTATTTTGTAGTGATTGTAACAGTAAAAGCGGGAAAGTAAATAAGCGTAAACCAGTATATGGAAAACTCGTAGGCACCAGATCAGTGATGGATAATTATGTCGGATGCGGTTCATCATGTAACAGTCACAACATAGGGTGACACAGAACTAGCTCCAGTTCGTCAATGCAATGTAGGCATGTATTCCGTATATAGTCATGCGTGCTTATGGAAAAGAACTTGCATGACATCTTTTGTCCTACCCTCCCGTGGCAGCGGGGTCCTATTAGAAACTAAGGGATATTAAGGCCTCCTTTTAATAGAGAACCGGAACAAAGCATTAACACATAGTGAATACATGAACTCCTCAAACTATGGTCATCACCAGGAGTGGACCCGATTATTGTCACTTCGGGGTTGCCGGATCATAACACATAGTAGGTGACTATAGAATTGCAATATAGGATCAAGAACTCACATATATTCATGAAAACACAATAGGTTCAGATCTGAAATCATGGCACTCGGGCCCTAGTGACAAGCATTAAGCATAGAAAAGTCATAGCAACATCAATCTCAGAACATAGTGGATACTAGGGATCAAACCCTAACAAAACTAACTCGATTACATGATAAATCTCACCCAACCCATCACCGTCCAGCAAGCCTACGATGCAATTACTCACGCACGACGGTGAGCATCATGAAATTGGTGATGGAGGATGGTTGATGATGACGACGGCGACGAATCCCCCTCTCTGGAGCCCCGGACGGACTCCAGATCAGCCCTCCCGAGAGGTTTTAGGGCTTGGCGGCGGCTCCGTATCATAAAACGCGATGATTTCTTCTCCCTGATTTTTCTCTCTCCGAAAGCAAATATATAGAGTTGGAGTTGGCGTCGCAGGGTTTCTAGGGGGCCCATGAGGTAGGGGCGCACCCTAGGGGGGGGGGGCGCCCCCCACCCTCGTGGAAAGGGTGTGGCCCCCCTGGTCTTCATATTTGGCGAGGATTTTTTATTATTTTTTCTAAGGTATTCTGTGGAGTTTCAGGACTTTCCGAGAATATTTGCTTTCTACACATAAAACAACACCAAGGTAATTCTGCTGAAAACAGCGTCAGTCTAGGTTAGTTCCATTCAAATCATACATGTTAGAGTCCAAAACAAGGGCAAAAGTGTTTGGAAAAGTAGATACGACGGAGACGTATCAACCCACATATCAAAGTATAAAAGTATCGAACGCGAATCATATGAACGTGATGAAAACTAGCATGACGATATTCCCATGTGTCCTCGGGAGCGCTTTTCCTATTATAAGAGTTTGTTCCGGCTTGTCCTTTGCTACAAAAGGATTGGGCCACCTTGCTGCACTTTATTTACTTTTGTTACTTGTTGCTCGTTACAATTTATCCCGTCACAAAACTATCTGTTACCACTTATTTCAGTACTTGCAGAGAATACCTTGTTGAAAACCGCTTATCATTTCCTTCTGCTCCTCGTTGGGTTCGACACTCTTACTTATTGAAGGACTATGATAGATTCCTTATACTTGTGGGTCATCACAAACCGGAGTTTTTAAGTTAAACTTTCCAGGTTAGATCTTCTTATTTGAGTTTTAACCATGCATCTTTGCTTGATTGCTTATTGTATGCTTGTTTGATTGCGATAGAGTACCCGGAGTGCGAAGCATGCTACTACGAGTCTTTAGGTTTCACGGATCATTAGCAAAGCAAGTAACACTTGATCATACCTCTTTACTACCCAGTTTTATTGCATTAGATCAATCCTTAAACAGTTGCATGGTTAGAATCTGATTTAAATTGTGGATTTGGGAAGTAGATGAGGTAGTACCTATTCACCTGTTTATTATCAAACCTATGGGAGTTACTTCTACGTTGCTTATATTGCTATGTTATGCTCGTAGACGTGGTTTGGGTTTGAGTATATTCATGACAGATGTGAGTATTGTTAATTAATGGTTAACTTAAGGTGGCAACTTTAATACACATCTGGGTGGATAGAGGCACCTGGGGAACCCAGTGTTGCCTGTATTTTTGGAAATCCTGGGGTACCGTGAGATTCTCCTATGGCTGCTACCCAGGCTCAAAGGGATCATAAGATTATTCATGCTAGAAACTTCCGTGTGCAGTCAGATGGCATTATGGGCTCTGGCATAGTTGAGTAAGTTGTGGGAAACCTTTCCATGATGGGCTAGCAGATGTAGGGGATTGTAGGTGTACCGGCCTATCTATCGGTTAAGGGGACCTCTTCGGAAAGACTGTGTCTCGGTCATCCATTTCTCAAACATTATGTAGTGCGAGAAATCCAACGGAGGAGATCGAGTCTTGTGGGGAAAAGTGCGCAAACCTCTGCAGAGTGTACAAACTAATCATGTTAGCCGTGTCCTCAGTTATGGACATCTTGAGTATCTAGTTCTTGGATTATCATGTGGATCTCATCACTGTTAATATAATTTGATTGGGTTTAATGATGATGCTTAATTGGGATTGAGTTGGGTGAACCTTCTCAATGTTTAACAACCACCATGATAGATAAATAAAATTTAATCCTTTGTTGTAGGGAAAAATTGGCTTTCCGCAAAACATATTAACCATACAGCCTCCATCGGCCAAATATGCATGTAGTGATAGCATTATTCTGTTCATTACTCTCTTGTGTTACATTGCCATCATATTCCATGTGCTGACCCGTTTTCGGGCTGCAACGTTCATGTTGCAGACTTTTTAGACGACGAGTAAGGTGCCTTAGGTCGTGGTCTTTCACTCAGTGATGCCGTTGGAGTTGGTGTTGGAAATATGCCCTAGAGGCAATAATAAAAGTATTATTATATTTCATTGTTCATGATAATTGTCTTTTATTCATGCTATAACTGTATTATCCGGAAATCGTAATACACGTGTGAATACTTAGACCACACTATGTCCCTGGTAAGCCTCTAGTTGACCAGCTCGTTGTGATCAACAGATAGTCATGGTTTCCTGACTATGGACATTGGATGTCGTTGATAACGGGATCACATCATTAGGAGAATGATGTGATGGACAAGACCCAATCCTAAGCATAGCATAAAAGATCGTGTAGTTCGTTTTGCTAGAGCTTTGCAAGTGTCAAGTATCTCTTCCTTCGACCATGAGATCGTGTAACTCCCGGATACCGTAAGAGTGCCTTGGGTGTATCAAACGTCACAACGTAACTGGGTGACTATAAAGGTGCATTACAGGTATCTCCGAAAGTAGCTGTTGGGTTGACACGGATCGAGACTGGGATTTGTCACTCCGTATGACGGAGAGGTATCTCTGGGCCCACTCGGTAATGCATCATCATAATGAGCTCAATGTGACCAAGGTGTTGGACACGGGATCATGCATTACGGTACGAGTAAAGTGACTTGCCGGTAACGAGACTGAACAAGGTATTGGGATACCGACGATCGAGTCTCGGGCAAGTAACGTACCGATTGACAAAGGGAATTGCATACAGGGTTTGATCGAATCCTCGATATCGTGGTTCATCCGATGACAACATCGAGGAGCATGTGGGAGCCATCATGGGTATCCAGATCCCGCTGATGGTTATTGACTGAGAGCGTCTCGGTCATGTCTGCATGTCTCCCGAACCCGTAGGGTCTACACACTTAAGGTTCGGTGACGCTAGGGTTATGAAGATATGGATATGCAGAAACCCGAATGTTGTTCGGAGTCCCGGATGAGATCCCGGACGTCACGAGGAGTTCCGTAATGGTCCGGAGGTAAAGAATTATATATAGGAAGTGCTATTTCGGGCATCGGGACAAGTTTCGGGGTTATCGGTATTGTACCGGGACCACCGGAAGGGTCCCGGGGGCCCACCGGGTGGGGCCACCTGTCCCGGGGGGCCACATGGGCTGTAGGGGGTGCGCCTTGGCCTTCATGGGCCAAGGGTACCAGCCCCTATAGGCCCATGCGCCTAGGGTTTCCCCCTAGGAGGAGTCCTAGTGGTGGAAGGCACCCCTAGGTGCCTTGGGGGGGAGGGAAACCTCCCCTAGGCCGCCGGCCCCCCTAGTAGATCTCATCTACTAGGGCCGACGCCCCCCCTGGCACCCCTATATATAGTGGGGGAGAGGAGGGACTTCACACACCAGCCCCTGGCGCCTCCACCTCCCCCCGTTACGTCTCTCCCTCGTAGTCTCGGCGAAGCCCTGCTGCTGTGACGCCCTGCATCCACCACCACGCCGTCGTGCTGCTGGATCTTCATCAACCTCTCCTCCCCCCTTGCTGGATCAAGAAGGAGGAGACGTCTCCCGTCCCGTACGTGTGTTGAACGCGGAGGTGCCGTCCGTTCGGCGCTGGTCATCGGTGATTTGGATCACATCGAGTACGACTACATCATCACCTTGCAAGCTTCCGCACGCGATCTACAAGTGGTATGTAGATGCAAACTCTCTCCCTAGACTCGTTGCTTAGATGAACTCATAGATGGATCTTGGTGAAACGTAAGAAAAATTTTAATTTTCTGCAACGTTCCCCAACAGTGGTATCAGAGCTAGGTCTATGCGTAGTTCTCTTTGCACGAGTAGAACACAACTTTGTTGTGGGCGTGGATTTTGTCATCTTACTTGCCTCTACTAGTCTTTTCTTGCTCAACGGTATTGTGGGATGAAGCGGCCCGGACCAACCTTACACGTACGCTTACGTGAGACCGGTTCCACCGATTGACATGCACTAGTTGCATAAGGTGACTGGCGGGTGTCTGTCTCTCCCACCTTAGTTGGAGCGGAATCGATGAACAGGGCCCTTATGAAGGGTAAATAGAAGTTGACAAAATCACGTTGTGGTGATTCGTAGGTAAGAAAACGATCTTGCTAGAACCCAATTGCAGCCACGTAAAAGATGCAACAACAATTAGAGGACGTCTAACTTGTTTTTGCAGCGATTGATCATGTGATGTGATATGGCCAGAAGTTGTGATGAATGATGAATTTTGATGTATGAGATCATGTTCTTTGTAATAGGATTCACGACTTGCATGTCGATGAGTATGACAACCAGCAGGAGCCATAGGAGTTGTCATTATTTTTTGTATGACCTGCGTGTCATTGAATAACGTCATGTAAACTACTTTACTTTATTGCTAAACGTTAGTCATAGAAGTAGAAGTAGTCGTTGGCGTGACAACTTCATGAAGACACGATGATGGAGATCATGATGATGGAGATCATGGTGTCAAGCCGGTGACAAGATGATCATGGAGCCCCGAAGATGAAGATCAATGGAGCTATATGATATTGGCCATATCATGTCACAACTATATAATTGCATGTGATGTTTATTATGTATTATGCATCTTGTTTACTTAGGACGACGGTAGTAAATAAGATGATCCCTTATAAAATTTCAAGAAGTGTTCTCCCCTAACTGTGCACCGTTGCTACAGTTCGTCGTTTCTAAGCACCACGTGATGATCGGGTGTGATGGATTCTTAAGTTCACATACAACGGGTGTAAGACAGTTTTACACAGCGAAAACACTTAGGGTTAACTTGACGAGCCTAGCATGTGCAGACATGGCCTCGGAACACGGAGACCGAAAGGTCGAACACGAGTCGTATGGAAGATACGATCAACATGAAAATGTTCACCGACGATGACTAGTCCGTCTCACGTGATGATCGGACACGGGCTAGTCGACTCGGATCGTGTAACACTTAGATGACTAAAGGGATGTCTAATCTAAGTGGGAGTTCATAATTTGATTAGAACTTTATTATCATGAACTTAGTCTAAAACCTTTGCAAATATGTCTTGTAGATCAATGGCCAACGCTAATGTCAACATGAACTTCAACGCGTTCCTAGAGAAAACCAAGCTGAAAGATGATGGCAGCAACTATACGGACTGGGTCCGGAACCTGAGGATCATCCTCATAGCTGCCAGGAAACAATATGTCCTAGAAGGACCGCTAGGTGACGCTCCCGTCCCAGAGAACCAAGAAATTATGAATGCTTGGCAGTCTCGCGCTGATGATTACTCCCTCGTTCAGTGCGGCATGCTTTACAGCTTAGAACCGGGGCTCCAAAAGCGTTTTGAGCATCACGGAGCATATGAGATGTTCGAAGAGCTGAAACTAGTTTTTCAAGCTCATGCCCGGGTCGAGAGATATGATGTCTCCGACAAGTTCTACAGTTGTAAGATGGAGGAAAATAGTTCTGTCAGTGAGCACATCCTGAAGATGTCTGGGTTGCACAACCGTATGACCCAGCTGAACATTAACCTCCCAGATGAGGCGGTCATTGACAGAATCCTCCAGTCGCTCCCACCAAGCTACAAGAGCTTTGTGATGAACTACAACATGCAGGGAATGGAAAAGACCATTCCTGAAGTGTTCTCGATGCTGAAGTCAGCAGAGGCTGAAATCAAGAAAGAACATCAAGTGTTGATGGTCAATAAGACCACTAAGTTCAAGAAGGGCAAGGGTAAGAAGAACTTCAAGAAGGACGGCAAAGATGTTGCCGCGCCTGGTAAGCCAGTTACCGGGAAGAAGTCAAAGAATGGACCCAAGCCTGAGACTGAGTGCTTTTATTGCAAGGGGAAGGGTCACTGGAAGCGGAACTGCCCCAGATAGTTAGCGGATAAGAAGGCCGGCAACACCAAAGGTATATTTGATATACATGTGATTGATGTGTACCTTACCAGTACTCGTAGTAACTCCTGGGTATTTGATACCGGTGCCGTTGCTCATATTTGTAACTCACAGCAGGAGCTGCGGAATAAACGGAGACTGGCAAAGGACGAGGTGACGATGCGCGTCGGGAATGGTTCCAGAGTCGATGTGATCGCCGTCGGCACGCTGCCTCTACATTTACCTACGGGATTAGTTTTGAACCTTAATAATTGGTATTTAGTGCCAAGTTTGAGCATGAACATTGTATCAGGATCTCGTTTAATACGAGATGGCTACTCATTTAAGTCTGAGAATAATGGTTGTTCGATTTATATGAGTAATATGTTTTATGGTCATGCTCCGATGGTCAATGGTTTATTCTTAATGAATCTCGAGCGTAATATTACACATGTTCATAGTGTAGATGCCAAAAGATTTAAAGTTGATAACGATAGTCCCACATACTTGTGGCACTGCCGCCTTGGTCACATTGGTGTCAAGCGCATGAAGAAGCTCCATGCCGATGGACTTTTAGAGTCTCTTGATTATGAATCGTTTGACACGTGCGAACCATGCCTCTTGGGCAAAATGACCAAGACTCCGTTCTCCGGAACAATGGAGCGAGCAACCAACTTGTTGGAAATCATACATACCGATGTGTGCGGTCCAATGAGCGTTGAGGCTCGCGGAGGATATTGTTATGTTCTCACTCTCACAGATGACTTGAGTAGATATGGGTATGTCTACTTAATGAAACACAAGTCTGAGACCTTTGAAAAGTTCAAGGAATTTCAGAATGAGGTGGAGAATCAACGTGACCGAAAGATAAAATTCTTACGATCAGATCGTGGAGGAGAATACTTAAGTCACAAATTTGGTACACACTTAAAGAAATGTGGAATCGTTTCACAGCTCACGCCGCCTGGAACACCTCAGCGAAACGGTGTGTCCGAACATCGTAATCGCACTCTATTGGATATGGTGCGGTCTATGATGTCTCTTACCGATTTACCGCTATCATTTTGGGGATACGCTCTAGAGACAGCTACATTCACTTTAAATAGGGCACCGTCTAAATCCGTTGAGACGACACCGTATGAATTATGGTTTGGAAAGAAACCTAAGCTGTCGTTTCTAAAAGTTTGGGGATGCGAAGCTTATGTCAAGAAACTTCAACCTGAAAAGCTCGAACCCAAGTCGGAAAAATGCGTATTCATAGGATACCCTAAGGAAACTGTAGGGTATACCTTCTACTTAAGATCCGAAGGCAAGATCTTTGTTGCCAAGAACGGATACTTTCTGGAAAAAGAGTTTCTCTCGAAAGAAGTAAGTGGGAGGAAAGTAGAACTCGATGAAGTACTACCTCTTGAGCGGGATAGTGAGGCAGCACAGGAAACCGTTCCTGTGATGCCCACACCAACTGAAGAGGAAAACCATGATAATGATCAAGGTACTTCGGATCAAGTTACTGCTGAACTTCGTAGGTCCACAAGCACACGTTCCGCACCAGAGTGGTACGGCAACCCTGTCCTGGAAATCATGTTGTTAGACAACAATGAACCTTCGAACTATGAAGAAGCAATGGCGGGCCCGGATTCCAACAAATGGCTTGAAGCCATGAAATCCGAGATAGAATCCATGTATGAAAACAAAGTATGGACTTTGACAGACTTGCCCGATGATCGGCGAGCGATAGAAAACAAATGGATCTTTAAGAAGAAGACGGACGCAGATGGTAATGTTACCATCTATAAAGCTCGACTTGTCGCTAAGGGTTATCGACAGGTTCAAGGGATTTATATGTAGATGACATACTCCTGATGGGAAATAATATAGAATTTCTGGACAGCATTAAGGCCTACTTGAATAAGTGTTTTTCAATGAAGGACCTTGGAGAAGCTGCTTATATATTAGGCATCAAGATCTATAGAGATAGATCGAGACGCCTCATAGGTCTTTCACAAAGCACATACCTTGATAAGATTTTGAAGAGATTCAGAATGGATCAGTCCAAGAAGGGGTTCTTGCCTATGTTACAAGGTATGAGACTGAGCTCAGCTCAGTCACCGACCACGGCAAAAGATAAAGAAGAGATGAGCGTCATCCCCTATGCTTCAGCCATAGGATCTATTATGTATGCCATGCTGTGTACCAGACCCGATGTAAACCTTGCCGTAAGTTTGGTAGCAAGATACCAAAGTAATCCCGGCAAGGAACACTGGACAGCGGTCAAGAATATCCTGAAGTACCTGAAAAGGACAAAGGACATGTTTCTCGTTTATGGAGGAGACGAAGAGCTCGTCGTAAAGGGTTACGTCGACGCTAGCTTTGACTCAGATCCGGATGACTCTAAGTCACAAACCGGATACGTGTATATGTTGAATGGTGGAGCAGTAAGCTGGTGCAGCTGCAAGCAGAGCGTCGTGGCGGGATCTACGTGTGAAGCGGAGTACATGGCAGCCTCGGAGGCAGCACATGAAGCGATTTGGGTGAAGGAGTTCATCACCGACCTAGGAGTCATACCCAATGCGTCGGGGCCGATCAAACTCTTCTGTGACAACATTGGAGCTATTGCCCTCGCAAAGGAGCCCAGGTTTCACAAGAAGACCAGGCACATCAAGCGTCGTTTCAACTCCATCCGTGAAAATGTTCAAGATGGAGACATAGAGATTTGCAAAGTGCACACGGATCTGAATGTCGCAGATCCGCTGACTAAACCTCTCTCGCGTGCAAAACATGATCAACACCAGAACTCTATGGGTGTTCGATTCATCACAATGTAACTAGATTGGTGACTCTAGTGCAAGTGGGAGACTGTTGGAAATATGCCCTAGAGGCAATAATAAAAGTATTATTATATTTCATTGTTCATGATAATTGTCTTTTATTCATGCTATAACTGTATTATCCGGAAATCGTAATACACGTGTGAATACTTAGACCACACTATGTCCCTGGTAAGCCTCTAGTTGACCAGCTCGTTGTGATCAACAGATAGTCATGGTTTCCTGACTATGGACATTGGATGTCGTTGATAACGGGATCACATCATTAGGAGAATGATGTGATGGACAAGACCCAATCCTAAGCATAGCATAAAAGACCGTGTAGTTCGTTTTGCTAGAGCTTTGCAAAGTGTCAAGTATCTCTTCCTTCGACCATGAGATCGTGTAACTCCCGGATACCGTAAGAGTGCCTTGGGTGTATCAAACGTCACAACGTAACTGGGTGACTATAAAGGTGCATTACAGGTATCTCCGAAAGTAGCTGTTGGGTTGACACGGATCGAGACTGGGATTTGTCACTCCGTATGACGGAGAGGTATCTCTGGGCCCACTCGGTAATGCATCATCATAATGAGCTCAATGTGACCAAGGTGTTGGACACGGGATCATGCATTACGGTACGAGTAAAGTGACTTGCCGGTAACGAGACTGAACAAGGTATTGGGATACCGACGATCGAGTCTCGGGCAAGTAACGTACCGATTGACAAAGGGAATTGCATACAGGGTTTGATCGAATCCTCGACATCGTGGTTCATCCGATGACAACATCGAGGAGCATGTGGGAGCCATCATGGGTATCCAGATCCCGCTGATGGTTATTGACTGAGAGCGTCTCGGTCATGTCTGCATGTCTCCCGAACCCGTAGGGTCTACACACTTAAGGTTCGGTGACGCTAGGGTTATGAAGATATGGATATGCAGAAACCCGAATGTTGTTCGGAGTCCCGGATGAGACCCCGGACGTCACGAGGAGTTCCGTAATGGTCCGGAGGTAAAGAATTATATATAGGAAGTGCTATTTCGGGCATCGGGACAAGTTTCGGGGTTATCGGTATTGTACCGGGACCACCGGAAGGGTCCCGGGGGCCCACCGGGTGGGGCCACCTATCCCGGGGGGCCACATGGGCTGTAGGGGGTGCGCCTTGGCCTTCATGGGCCAAGGGCACCAGCCCCTATAGGCCCATGCGCCTAGGGTTTCCCCCTAGGAGGAGTCCTAGTGGTGGAAGGCACCCCTAGGTGCCTTCGGGGGGAGGGAAACCTCCCCTAGGCCGCCGGCCCCCCTAGTAGATCTCATCTACTAGGGCCGACGCCCCCCCCTGGCACCCCTATATATAGTGGGGGAGAGGAGGGACTTCACACACCAGCCCCTGGCGCCTCCACCTCCCCCCGTTACGTCTCTCCCTCGTAGTCTCGGCGAAGCCCTGCTGCTGTGACGCCCTGCATCCACCACCACGCCGTCGTGCTGCTGGATCTTCATCAACCTCTCCTCCCCCCTTGCTGGATCAAGAAGGAGGAGACGTCTCCCGTCCCGTACGTGTGTTGAACGCGGAGGTGCCGTCCGTTCGGCGCTGGTCATCGGTGATTTGGATCACATCGAGTACGACTACATCATCACCTTGCAAGCTTCCGCACGCGATCTACAAGTGGTATGTAGATGCAAACTCTCTCCCTAGACTCGTTGCTTAGATGAACTCATAGATGGATCTTGGTGAAACCGTAAGAAAAATTTTAATTTTCTGCAACGTTCCCCAACAGTTGGTGGACTCACTTTATCTTTCAAGCCTTCCGACGTTATCGTATTAGATTGCCTTAAGCCATATTTATTGTAATAAGTTCTCTTTTGAGACATTCGATGTAATAAGTGTGTGATTGCTACTCTGCTATAATTCCTCAAGTACTGTGCGTGTCAGCATTATCGATCCAGGGATGACACTGATGCACAGAGATCAGACTGTTTGAGGTCTGGTCGCTACAAGATGGTATCAGAGTACACGCTAACTGTAGGACACGACCACTAAGCTAAAGCCCTAGATCACTACTCTCTTCTCATTTCTGACTCCTCTCCATTTTCTACTCTTTAGGATGGCGGATGCAAGGAACAAGTTCACTCAACCGGATGAAGAAACACCTTTTGGACGCCACTTGAAGGAAGTCACTAGGTACCGAAACATCGGAATACCAAGCTTCACCGGGACTTACAACGCCACTTTACCAGAAGTGGGGCACTGGATGATTCAAGTTCAAGTTCTAGGAAGGACATTCACGCCAGTCACTGGGCCCATAGAGTTTTCCTTTGATGCACCAACCTGGAGTCTAGGAAAGAGTATGGCAGCCTACATCACCATGGGACGCATTGGAGATGTTTGCCACAAGGATCTCAAGGATACTATCTACCAGATTTGTGGGTGCTGAGATGAGCAATGGGGGATTATCAGCACCAGGAAGGATAGATCCATTGCAGCTTTCATCCTAAATCAGCACATTCATCACCAGGAGAACCAGATGTGCGCAGGCATGATTGATATGAAGAAGGCGATGACCAGGATCATGGAGCTGGAGGAAGAACTCGAGTCTACACGCGATGGATACGAGGAGGAAATGACGATACTAGTGGAGATGAATGATGATCTGACAAGGAAGGTAGGAGTATTCATGGGAGACCCCACGCCAGGAGGAAAAGACGACGATTCTACTTGCCCGGAGAACTACATCATCATCGACGACACCGACTCGGACCCCGACGATAGCGATGATGACTATGTTGATGAAGCTGGAGTGGATATTATGGAGTCTTCCACCGATCAATTTTTCTAGTCGGCCACCATATCAGTAGTAGTATTCCCCCATGTATATAGATTAGTCCGAGCACTTTTTAACGATAGTTAGACCGATTGTATGCCCTTGTTTGAATTGATTTTAGTGATATGATGAAGGGTCTCATGTGCATATGGGTAGTGTTTTCTCACTAGACCTCATTCTATTCTATTCCCTTCCCTCTAAACCCTCGGATGCCTCCGAGACGTGACCTCGGATTTACTTTTCCACCGGAGCTCACTCAGTTGATCCAGCAGCAGAATACCTTGATGGAGTTGTTAGTTCAGAACCAATGCAACAACAACAACAACAACCCACCACCACCACCCCAGCTGACAACTTAGCCCATTTTCTGATGTTGCAGCCGCCGGTGTTTTTACATAAGGTAAAAGATAATAATAAAGGATAGGCCCTTCGCAGAGGGAAGCAGAGGTTGCCATGCACTTTAATGGTTGGATATATAAAATCTCAATGCGAAAGAACGTCACTTTATATTGCCCCTTGTGATATGAATCTTTATTATGTAGTCCGTCGCTTTTATTATTTCCACATCACAAGATCGTATAAAGCTTATTTCTCCCACACCAATCAATCATATATATTTAGAGCAATTTTTATTGCTTTGCACCGATGACAACTTACTTGAAGGATCTTACTCAATCCATAGGTAGATATGGTGAACTCTCATGGCAAGACTGGTTTAGGGATTTTGGAAGAACAAGTAGTATTTCTACTTAGTGTTGAGAATTTGGCTAGCATGAGGGAGAAAGGCAAGCTCAACAAGCTAGAGGAACCATGACAACATACTTTATCTCAGATATAAGAAAGACATAACTCATTACGTTGTCTTCCTTGTCCAACATCAACTCTTTAGCATGTCATATTTTAATGAGTGCTCCCCATCATAAAAGATGTCAATGATAATATATCTATATGTGAAAACCTCTCTTTCCTTATTACTTCCTATTAATTGCAACAATGACCAAAGCTATGTCTGCCAATTCCCAACAACTTTTAATCATCATACTCTTTCTATGTGAAGTCATTACTCTCAATAAGATCAATATGAACTTTTTGTTTCTTTTTATTCTTTTTCTATTTTCTTTTATTCACCCAAGATCATGGCAAAATAATCAAGCCCTTGACTCAACACTAATCTTTATTATATATAACTCACGGACTCGATTACATAGAGAGATCATAAAGCAAAACTCAAAACTAGATTATGCCATAAACTTTATTCTACTAGATCAAGATACTACTAATAGGATCGAACTAAGAAAAACGGTAGAGGTAGGAGTTGTGATGGTGATACGATACCGGGGCACCTCCCCCAAGCTTGGCAGTTGCCAAGGGGAGTGCCCATACCCATGTGATTATGTCTCCTTGGTTGGTGAAGAAGGTGGCGGTGACGGATAATCGCACATCGAGTGTAAGAGGTCCACCAGCTTGCGAATAATGCCCTTGAGTGCAACAATATGCTCCTTCAACAAAATATTTTCTTGTGTGAGATACTTGTTTTGAACACGAGCTAATTCAATCATCTTGAAAGCTTCGATCTCAGTTGGGGTAAGAAGGTTATGATCAATTTGAAGGGTGTCTTTTGCTGCTGGAGCTTGATCCTCCGTGGCCTTCTTGATCCTTTCATCCTTGTTGACCCTCGTGGGTTCTTCCCTCTTTAGATATATCTTCATTAGCCAAGCATCATTGTCACCATTGTTGGAGGAGGGAGACGGCATGATGCCTAGCCTGGAAAACCCTGATAGAAAACAGCTCGAAACAACAACAGAGGAGGTTTGCGTGATACGGGAGTCAAAGCCTTCGGGAGAATATATAATGAATTTTTACCGACCAAAATACGTAACGTGCAAGAAAACGGAGTCCGGAAGGCACACGAGGTGCTCACGAGGTAGGGGGGCGCGCCCAGAGGGGTAGGGCGCGCCCACCACCCTCGTGGGGCCCTCGTGTCCTTCCCGGACTGCTACTTATTTTTCTATTTTTCTAAATATTCCAAAATGGAGAAATATTGCCTTAAAAATTGTTTTGGGGTCGGTTTACTTACCGTACCACATACCTATTCCTTCTCAGAGTCTGAAACGTTCCGGTAAGTGTCTCTTATGTATTCCTCCGGGGCTACGGTTTCAATAATGTTGTTTTCAACATTTATGGGATTACCTGAGATATAATGTTTGATTCTTTAACCGTTTACCACCTTCGGATTTGTGCCCTCGAAGTTGTTGATTTTTATGGCACCGGAACGGTAGACCTCCTCAATGACGTAGGGGCCTTCCCATTTAGAGAGAAGTTTTCCTGCAAAAAATCTTAAACGAGAGTTGTATAGCAACACATAATCACCTACATTAAACTCACGCTTTTGTATCCTTTTGTCATGCCATCTTTTAACATTTTCTTTAAACAACTTGGCATTTTCATAAGCTTGGGTTCTCCATTCATTAAGTGAGCTAATATCAAATAACCTCTTCTCACCGGCAAGTTTAAAATCATAGTTAAGCTCTTTAATAGCCCAGTATGCCTTATGTTCTAGTTCGAGAGGTAAGTGACATGCTTTTCCATAAACCATTTTATACGGAGACATACCCATAGGATTTTTGTATGCAGTTCTATAAGCCCATAATGCATCATCAAGTTTCTTAGACCAATTCTTTCTAGACCTATTAACAATCTTTTGCAAAATTAATTTGAGCTCTCTATTTCTCAACTCTACTTGACCACTAGACTGTGGGTGATAAGGGGATCCAATTCTATGATTAACATCATATTTAGCAAGCATTTTACGGAAAGCACCATGAATAAAGTGTGAACCACCATCAGTCATTAAATATCTAGGGACTCCAAACCTCGGGAAAATAACTTCTTTAAGCATTTTAATAGAAGTGTTATGATCAGCACTACTAGTTGGAATAGCTTCTACCCACTTAGTAACGTAATCAACAGCAACTAAATATATCTTCTTTTCATCAAGATAAGCATATTTAAGATTATCAGGCAAAGGTTTAAGCTCAAACACGGGATCACCCTTGGGTGGAGGAGGATCCCCTAAGATTTCAACAGGCAAGTTGTGTTTCAGAAAAAGTTTATGTTTAAAGAATACTTCATCTATTTCCCTTCTTTCATTCATGAACAAATCATTTTCATGGTCTAGCAAATAGTGTTCTAAAGGATCACTAGGAGGTACGGCAATAGAAGAAAGACCAATAATTTCATCCTTACTAGGTAATTCTTCCTCACGATGTTGTTTACTAAATTTAGAGAAATTAAACTCATGAACCATATCATCCAAGCCAACAGTAACAACATTCTTTGTGCAATCTATGGTAGCATTGACAGTATTTAAGAAGGGTCTACCAAATATAATTGGACAAAAGCTATCTTGTGGGGAACCAAGAACAAGAAAATCAGCAGGATATTTAGTTTTCCCACACAAGACTTCAACATCTCTAACAATTCCCATTGCTGAAATAGTATCTCTATTGGCAAGTTTAATTGTGACATCAATATCTTCTAACTCAGCAGGTGCAATTTCATTCTTAATTTCTTCATATAAAGTATGTGGTATAACAATAGCACTAGCACCCATATCACATAAGCCATGATAACAATGATCTCCTATTTTAACAGAAATAACAGGCACGCCTACCATGGGTCTATGTTTATCTTTAGCACAAGGTTTAGCAATTCTAGCAGTTTCACCTTCGAACTGAATAACATGCCCATCAATATTATTAGACAAGAGATCTTTAGCAATAGCAATATTAGGTTCTACTTTAACTTGTTCAGGAGGTGTATAAGTTCTAATATTTCTTTTACGAACAACAGTTGAAGGTTTAGCATGATCCTTTATTCTAAGAGGGAAAGGTGGTTTATCAACATAAGAAGTAGGAACAATAGGATCATTATAAGTGACAGTCTTTTCTTCAACTTTAATAGGTGCAGCTACTTTTACTTCTATGGGAGGATGATATTTAAACCACTTCTCCTTAGGGAGATCAACATAAGTAGCAAAATATTCACAGAAAGAAGCTACTATCTCAGAGTCAAGTCCATATTTAGTGCTAAACTTACAGAAAATATCGGTATCCATAAAAGATTTAACACAATCAAACTTAGGTGTCATACCTGACTCCTTACCTTCGTCGAGGTCCCAATCTTCAGAGTTGCGTTTAATTCTATCCAATAAATTCCATCTGAATTCAATAGTCTTCATCATAAAAGAGCCAGCACAAGAAGTATCGAGTATGTTGGGATTGTTTTTCAGAAAGCCGAGCATAAAAACTTTGCATAATTATTTCTCTCTAGAGCTCATGATTGGGGCATGAATATAACATTGATTTAAGCCTCTCCCAAGCTTGAGCGATGCTTTATCCTTCGCGAGACCAGAAATTATATATATAATTGCGATCACGATGAACAAGATGCATAGGGTAATAATTTTGATGAAATTCCAACTTCAATCTTTTATAGTCCCAGAATCTCATATCACCACATAGCCTATACCATATCTGTTGGGGAACATAGTAATTTCAAAATTTTCCTACGCACACGCAAGATCATGTGATGCATAGCAACGAGAGGGGAGAGTATGATCTACGTACCCTAGTAGATCGACAACGGAAGCGTTTGGTTGATGTAGTCGTACGTCTCCATGGCCCGACCGATCAAGCACCGAAACTACGGCACCTCCGAGTTCTAGCACACGTTCAGCTCGATGACGATCCCCGGACTCCGATCTAGAAAAGTGTTGGGGAAGAGTTCCGTCAGCATGACGGCGTGGTGACGATCTTGATGCACTACTGCTGCAGGGCTTCCTCTAAGCACCGCTACAATATTATCGAGGACTATGGTGGCTGGGGGCGCCGCACACGGCTAAGAATAAAATCACGTGGATCAACTTGTGTCTCTGGGGTGCCCCTGCCTCCATATATAAAGGACTAAAGGGGGGGTGTGGCCGGCCTAGGAGAGGCGCGCCAGGAGAGTCCTACTCCCTCTGGGAGTAGGATTCCCCCCCCCCCCAATCCTAGTTGGAATAGGATTCGCGGAGGGGGGAAAAGAGAGAGAGGGGCCGCCCCCCTCTCCTTGTCCTATTCGGACCAAGGGAGGGGAGGGGCGCGCGACCCATGTTGGGCTGCCTCTTCTCTTTTCCACTAAGGCCCACTATGGCCCATATAGCTCCAGGGGGGTTCCGGTAACCTCCCGGTACTCCGGTAAAATCCCGATTTCACCCGGAACACTTCCGATATCCAAACATAGGCTTCCAATATATCAATCTTTATGTCTCGACCATTTCGAGACTCTTCTTCATGTCCGTGATCACATCCGGGACTCCGAACAAACTTCGGTACATCAAAATGCATAAACTCATAATATAACTGTCATCGTAACCTTAAGCGTGCGGACCCTACGGGTTCGAGAACAATGTAGACATGACCGAGACATGTCTCCGGTCAATAACCAATAGCGGGACCTGGATGCCCATATTGGCTCCTACATATTCTACGAAGATCTTTATCGGTCAGACCGCATAACAACATATGTTGTTCCCTTTGTCATCGGTATGTTACTTGCCTGAGATTCGATCGTCGGTATTCCAATACCTAGTTCAATCTCGTTACCGGCAAGTCTCTTTACTCGTTCTCTAATACATCATCCCGCAACTAACTCATTAGTTGCAATGCTTGCAAGGCTTAAGTGATGTGCATTACCGAGAGGGCCCAGAGATACCTCTCCGACAATCGGAGTGACAAATCCTAATCTCGAAATACGCCAACCCAACATGTACCTTTGGAGACACCTATAGAGCTCCTTTATAATCACCCAGTTACGTTGTGACGTTTGGTAGCACACAAAGTGTTCCTCCGGCAAACGGGAGTTGCATAATCTCATAGTTATAGGAACATGTATAAGTCATGAAGAAAGCAATAGCAACATACTAAACGATCGGGTGCTAAGCTAATGGAATGGGTCATGTCAATCAGATCGTTCACTTAATGATGTGATCCCGTTAATCAAATAACAACTCCTTGTTCATGGTTAGGAAACATAACCATCTTTGATTAACGAGCTAGTCAAGTAGAGGCATACTAGTGACACTCTGTTTGTTTATGTATTCACACATGTATTATGTTTCCGGTTAATACAATTCTAGCATGAATAATAAACATTTATCATGATATAAGGAAATAAATAATAACTTTATTATTGCCTCTAGGGCATATTTTCTTCAGTCTCCCACTTGCACTAGAGTCAATAATCTAGATTACACAGTAATGATTCTAACACCCATGGAGCCTTGGTGCTGATCATGTTTTGCTCGTGGAAGAGGCTTAGTCAATGGGTCTGCAGCATTCAGATCCGTATGTATCTTGCAAATCTCTATGTCTCCCACCTGGACTAGATCCTGGATGGAATTGAAGCGTCTCTTGATGTGCTTGGTTCTCTTGTGAAATCTGGATTCCTTTGCCAAGGCAATTGCACCAGTATTGTCACAAAAGATTTTCATTGGACCCGATGCACTAGGTATGACACCTAGATCGGATATGAACTCCTTCATCCAGACTCCTTCATTTGCTTCTTCCGAAGCAGCTATGTACTCCGCTTCACATGTAGATCCCGCCACGACGCTTTGTTTAGAACTGCACCAACTGACAGCTCCACCGTTTAATGTAAACACGTATCCGGTTTGCGATTTAGAATCGTTCGGATCAGTGTCAAAGCTTGCATCAACGTAACCGTTTACGATGAGCTCTTTGTCACCTCCATATACGAGAAACATATCCTTAGTCCTTTTCAGGTACTTCAGGATGTTCTTGACCGCTGTCCAGTGATCCACTCCTGGATTACTTTGGTACCTCCCTGCTAGACTTATAGTAAGGCACACATCAGGTCTGGTACACAGCATTGCATACATGATAGAGCCTATGGCTGAAGCATAGGGAACATCTTTCATATTCTCTCTATCTTCTGCAGTGGTCGGGCATTGAGTCTTACTCAACTTCACACCTTGTAACACAGGCAAGAACCCTTTCTTTGCTTGATCCATTTTGAACTTCTTCAAAACTTTGTCAAGGTATGTGCTTTGTGAAAGTCCAATTAAGCGTCTTGATCTATCTCTATAGATCTTAATGCCTAATATGTAAGCAGCTTCACCGAGGTCTTTCACTGAAAAACTCTTATTCAAGTATCCCTTTATGCTATCCAGAAATTCTATATCATTTCCAATTAGTAATATGTCATCTACATATAATATCAGAAATGCTATTGAGCTCCCACTCACTTTCTTGTAAATACAAGCTTCTCCAAAAGTCTGTATAAAACCAAATGCTTTGATCACACTATCAAAATGTTTATTCCAACTCCGAGAGGCTTGCACCAGTCCATAAATGGATCGCTGGAGCTTGCACACTTTGTTAGATCCCTTTGGATCGACAAAAACTTCTGGTTGCATCATATACAACTCTTCTTCCAGAAATCCATTCAGGAATGCAGTTTTGACATCCATCTGCCAAATTTCATAATCATAAAATGCGGCAATTGCTAACATGATTCGGACAGACTTAAG
Organism: Triticum dicoccoides; assembly: GCF_002162155.2. Classification (NCBI taxonomy): domain Eukaryota; kingdom Viridiplantae; phylum Streptophyta; class Magnoliopsida; order Poales; family Poaceae; genus Triticum; species Triticum dicoccoides. The sequence continues at coordinate 663,674,510 of NC_041388.1, read as the reverse complement.
CATCGCTACGGGTGAGAAGGTCTCATCGTAGTCAATCCCTTGAACTTGCCGAAAACCTTTTGCGACAAGTCGAGCTTTGTAGACAGTAATATTACCGTCAGCGTCAGTCTTCTTCTTGAAGATCCATTTATTCTCAATTGCTTGCCGATCATCTGGCAAGTCAACCAAAGTCCATACTTTGTTCTCATACATGGATCCTATCTTAGATTTCATGGCTTCAAGCCACTTTGCGGAATCTGGGCTCACCATCGCTTCTTCATAGTTCGTAGGTTCATCATGATCTAGTAGCATGACTTGCAGAACAGGATTACCGTACCACTCTGGCGCGGATCTTACTCTGGTTGATCTACGAGGTTCAGTAGTATCTTGTTCTGAAGTTTCATGATCATCATCATTAGCTTCCTCACTCACTGGTGTAGGTGTCACAGAAACAGTTTTCTGTGATGCACTACTTTCCAATAAGGGAGCAGGTACAGTTACCTCATCAAGTTCTACTTTCCTCCCACTCACTTCTTTCGAGAGAAACTCCTTCTCTAGAAAGTTTCCGAACTTAGCAACAAAAGTCTTGCCTTCTGATCTGTGATAGAAGGTGTATCCAATAGTCTCCTTTGGATATCCTATGAAGAAACATTTCTCTGATTTGGGTTCGAGCTTATCAGGTTGAAGCTTTTTTACATAAGCATCGCAGCCCCAAACTTTCAGAAACGACAACTTTGGTTTCTTGCCAAACAACAGTTCATAAGGCGTCGTCTCAACGGATTTTGATGGTGCCCTATTTAACGTGAATGCGGCCGTCTCTAGAGCATATCCCCAAAACGATAGCGGTAAATCAGTAAGAGACATCATAGATCGCATCATATCTAGTAAAGTACGATTACGACGTTCGGGCACACCATTGCGCTGTGGTGTTCCGGGTGGCATGAGTTGCGAAACCATTCCACAATTTTTCAAATGTACACCAAACTCGTAACTCAAATATTCTCCTCCACGATCAGATCATAGAAACTTTATTTTCTTGTTACGATGATTTTCAACTTCACTCTGAAATTCTTTGAACTTTTCAAACGTTTCAGACTTATGTTTCATTAAGTAGATATACCCATATCTGCTTAAGTCATCTGTGAAGGTGAGAAAATAACGATATCCGCCACGAGCCTCAATATTCATCGGACCACATACATCTGTATGTATGATTTCCAACAAATCTGTTGCTCTCTCCATAGTATCGGAGAACGGTGTTTTGGTCATCTTGCCCATGAGGCACGGTTCGCAAGCACCAAGTGATTCATAATCAAGTGGTTCCAAAAGTTGATCAGTATGGAGTTTCTTCATGCGCTTTACACCGATATGACCTAAACGGCAGTGCCACAAATAAGTTGCACTATCATTATCGACTCTGCATCTTTTGGCTTCAACATTATGAATATGTGTGTTACTACTATCGAGATTAAATAAGAATAGACCACTCTTCAAGGGTGCATGACCATAAAAGATATTACTCATATAAATAGAACAACCATTATTCTTTGATTTAAATGAATAACCGTATCGCATCAAACAAGATCTAGATATAATGTTCATGCTTAACGCTGGCACCAAATAACAATTATTTAGGTCTAATATTAATCCCGAAGGTAGATGTAGAGGTAGTGTGCCGATTGCGATCACATCGACTTTGGAACCGTTTCCCACGCGCATCGTCACCTCGTCCTTAGCCAATCTTCGCTTAATTCGTAGTCCATGTTTCGAGTTGCAAATATTAGCAACAGAACCAGTATCAAATACCCAGGTGCTACTACGAGCATTAGTAAGGTACACATCAATAATATGTATATCACATATACCTTTGTTCACCTTTCCATCCTTCTTATCCGCCAAATACTTGGGGCAGTTCCGCTTCCAGTGACCAGTCTGCTTGCAATAGAAGCACTCAGTTTCAGGCTTAGGTCCAGACTTGGGTTTCTTCTCTTGAGCAGCAACTTGTTTGCTGTTCTTCTTGAAGTTCCCCTTCTTCTTCCCTTTGCCCTTTTTCTTGAAACTAGTGGTCTTGTTTACCATCAACACTTGATGCTCCTTCTTGATTTCTACCTCCGCAGCTTTCAGCATTGCGAAGAGCTCGGGAATAGTCTTATTCATCCCTTGCATATTATAGTTCATCACGAAGCTCTTGTAGCTTGGTGGCAGTGATTGGAGAATTCTGTCAATGACGCAATCATCTGGAAGATTAACTCCCAATTGAATCAAGTGATTATTATACCCAGACATTTTGAGTATATGCTCACTGACAGAACTGTTCTCCACGATCTTGCAGCTATAGAACTTATTGGAGACTTCATATCTCTCAATCCGGGCATCTGCTTGAAATATTAACTTCAACTCCTGGAACATCTCATATGCTCCATGACGTTCAAAACGTTGTTGAAGTCCCGATTCTAAGCCATAAAGCATGGCACACTGAACTATTGAGTAGTCATCAGCTTTGCTCTGCCAGTCGTTCATAACATCCGGCGTTGCTCCTATAGCAGGCCTGGCACCCAGCGGTGCTTCGAGGACGTAATTCTTCTGTGCAGCAATGAGGATAATCCTCAAGTTATGGACCCAGTCCATGTAATTGCTACCATCATCTTTCAACTTTGCTTTCTCAAGGAACGCATTAAAATTCAACGGAACAACAGCACGAGCCATCTATCTACAAATAAGCATAAACAAGCAAGATACTTATCAGGTACTAAGTTTCATGATAAATTTAAGTTCAGTTAATTTACTTAAAGAACTCCCACTTACATAGACATCCCTCTAATCCTCTAAGTGATTACGTGATCCAAATCAACTAAACCATGTCCGATCATCACGTGAGATGGAGTAGTTTCATTGGTGAACATCACTATGTTGATCATATCTACTATATGATTCACGCTCGACCTTTCGGTCTCCGTGTTCCGAGGCCATATCTGTATATGCTTGGCTCGTCAAGTATAACCTGAGTATTCCGCGTGTGCAACTGTTTTGCACCCGTTGTATTTGAACGTAGAGCCTATCACACCCGATCATCACGTGGTGTCTCAGCACGAAGAACTTTCGCAATGGTGCATACTCAGGGAGAACACTTCTTGATAATTAGTGAGAGATCATCTTATAATGCTACCGTCAATCAAAGCAAGATAAGATGCATAAAAGATAAACATCACATGCAATCAATATAAGTGATATGATATGGCCATCATCATCTTGTGCTTGTGATCTCCATCTCCGAAGCACCGTCGTGATCACCATCGTCACCAGCGCGACACCTTGATCTCCATCATAGCATCATTGTCGTCTCGCCAAGCTTGTGCTTCCATGACTATCGCTACCGCTTAGTGATAAAGTAAAGCATTACATCGCGATTGCATTGCATACAATAAAACGACAACCATATGGCTCCTGCCAGTTGCCGATAACTCGGTTACAAAACATGATCATCTCATACAATAAAAATCAGCATCATGTCTTGACCATATCACATCACAACATGCCCTGCAAAAACAAGTTAGACATCCTCTACTTTGTTGTTGCAAGTTTTACGTGGCTGCTACGGGCTTAAGCAAGAACTAATCTTACCTACGCATCAAAACCACAACGATAGTTTGTCAAGTTGGTGATGTTTTAACCTTCGCAAGGACCGGGCGTAGCCACACTCGATTCAACTAAAGTTGGAGAAACTGTCACCCGCAAGCCACCTCTGTGCAAAGCACGTCGGGACAACCGGTCTCGCGTAAGCGTACGCGTAATGTTGGTCCGGGCCGCTTCATCCAACAATACCGCCGAACCAAAGTATGACATGCTGGTAAGCAGTATGACTTATATCGCCCACAACTCACTTGTGTTCTACTCGTGCATATAACATCAACATATAAAAACCTGGCTCGGATGCCACTGTTGGGGAACGTAGTAATTTCAAAATTTTCCTACGCACACGCAAGATCATGTGATGCATATCAATGAGAGGGCAGAGTATGATCTACGTACCCTAGTAGATCGACAACGGAAGCGTTTGGTTGATGTAGTCGTACGTCTCCACGGCCCGACCGATCAAGCACCGAAACTACGGCACCTCCGAGTTCTAGCACACGTTTAGCTTGATGATGATCCCCGGACTCCGATCTAGCAAAGTGTCGGGGAAGAGTTCCGTCAGCACGACGGCGTGGTGATGATCTTGATGCACTACTGCTGCAGGGCTTCGCCTAAGCACCGCTACAATATTATCGAGGACTATGGTGGCTGGGGGCGCCGCACATGGCTAAGAATAAGATCACGTGGATCAACTTGTGTCTCTGGGGTGCCCCTGCCTCCGTATATAAAGGACTAAAGGGGGGTGTGGCCGGCCTAGGAGAGGCGCGCCAGGAGAGTCCTACTCCCTCTGGGAGTAGGATTCCCCCCCCCCCAATCCTAGTTGGAATAGGATTCGCGGAGGGGGGGAAAGAGAGAGAGGGGCCGGCCCCCTCTCCTTGTCCTATTCGGACCAAGGGAGGGGAGGGGCGCGCGACCCATGTTGGGCTGCCTCTTATCTTTTCCACTAAGGCCCACTATGGCCCATATAGCTCCCGGGGGGTTCCGGTAACCTCCCGGTACTCCGGTAAAATCCCGATTTCACCCGGAACACTTCCGATATCCAAACATAGGCTTCCAATATATCAATCTTTATGTCTCGACCATTTCGAGACTCCTCGTCATGTCCGTGATCACATCCGGGACTCCGAACAAACTTCGGTACATCAAAATGCATAAACTCATAATATAACTGTCATCGTAACCTTAAGCGTGCGGACCCTACGGGTTCGAGAACAATGTAGACATGACCGAGACATGTCTCCGGTCAATAACCAATAGCGGGACCTGGATGCCCATATTGGCTCCTACATATTCTACGAAGATCTTTATCGGACAGACCGCATAACAACATACGTTGTTCCCTTTGTCATCGGTATGTTACTTGCCCGAGATTCGATCGTCGGTATTCCAATACCTAGTTCAATCTCGTTACCGGCAAGTCTCTTTACTCGTTCTCTAATACATCATCCCGCAACTAACTCATTAGTTGCAATGCTTGCAAGGCTTAAGTGATGTGCATTACCAAGAGGGCCCAGAGATACCTCTCCGACAATCGGAGTGACAAATCCTGATCTCGAAATACGCCAACCCAACATGTACCTTTGGAGACACCTATAGAGCTCCTTTATAATCACCCAGTTACGTTGTGACGTTTGGTAGCACACAAAGTGTTCCTCCGGCAAACGGGAGTTGCATAATCTCATAGTTATAGGAACATGTATAAGTCATGAAGAAAGCAATAGCAACATACTAAACGATCGGGTGCTAAGCTAATGGAATGGGTCATGTCAATCAGATCGTTCACTTAATGATGTGATCCGTTAATCAAATAACAACTCCTTGTTCATGGTTAGGAAACATAACCATCTTTGATTAATGAGCTAGTCAAGTAGAGGCATACTAGTGACACTCTGTTTGTTTATGTATTCACACATGTATTATGTTTCCGGTTAATACAATTCTAGCATGAATAATAAACATTTATCATGATATAAGGAAATAAATAATAACTTTATTATTGCCTCTAGGGCATATTTCCTTCAATATCAATGCGTCTCACTTCAAAGATAAAGGGAAGACCTTCTTCTTAGCAGCAGCATCGGGTATACCTGCAAGCTTAAATAATCCACAAACTTCATCCACATATATTAAGTGCTCATCAGGATGCTTTGTTCCATCTCCTGTAAAAGGATTAGCTAGCAGTTTTTCCATCATAGCCGCAAGAAATTCAAAAGGAGTTTCATTTTTAATAGGTTCAGTAGGTTGAGGAGAAACTATTTGCTCTACTGGACGGGGTGAAGATACCCCAAACAAGCCCCTCAGAGAATTACTTTCCATAGTAACAAGTGACAGTAAATTTCAGCACACTATATAAATTTTTCCTTACCAAAGGCGCTACACTCCCCGGCAATGGCGCCAGAAAAGAGTCTTGATGACCCACAAGTATAGGGGATCTGTCTTGGTCCTTTCGATAAGTAAGAGTGTCGAATCCAACGAGGAGCAGAAGGAAATGATAAGCGGTTTTCAGCAAGGTATTCTCTGCAAGTACTGAAATAAGTGGTAACAGATAGTTTTGTGATAGGATAAATTGTAACGAGCAACAAGTAACAAAAGTAAATAAAGTGCAGCAAGGTGGCCCAATCCTTTTGTAGCAAAGGACAAGCCGGAACAAACTCTTATAATAGGAAAAGCGCTCCCGGGGACACATGGGAATATTGTCAAGCTAGTTTTCGTCATGTTCATATGATTCACGTTCGATACTTTGATAATTTGATATGTGGGTGGACCGGTGCTTGGGTGATGTTCTCTCTTGAACAAGCATCCCACTTATGATTAACCTCTATTGCAAGCATCCGCAACTACAACAAAAGTATTAAGGTAAACCTAACCATAGCATGAAACATGTGGATCCAAATCAGCCCCTTACGAAGCAATGCATAAACTAGGGTTTAAGCTTCTGTCACTCTAGCAACCCATCATCTACTTATTACTTCCCAATGCCTTCCTCTAGGCCCAAATAATGGTGAAGTGTTATGTAGTCGACGTTCACATAACACCACTAGAGGCTAGACAACATCCATCTTATCAAAATATCAAACGAATACCAAATTCACATGACTACTCATAGCAAGACTTCTCCCTTGTCCTCAGGAACGAACGTAATTACTCACAAAGCATATTCATGTTCAAAATCAGAGGGGTAATAATATGCATATAGGATCTGAACATACGATCTTCCACCAATTAAACCAACTAGCATCAACTACAAGGAGTAATCAACACTACTAGCAACCTACTAGCACCAATCCCGGACTTTGAGACAAGAATTGGATACAAGAGATGAACTAGGGTTTGTAGATGAGATGGTGCTGGTGAAAATGTTGATGGAGATTGCCCTCTCCCGATGAGAGGAGCGTTGGTGATGACGATGGTGATGATTTCCCCCTCCGGGAGGGAAGTTGCCCCGGCAGAACAGCTCTGCCGGAGCTCTAGATTGGATCCGCCAAGGTTCCGCCTCGTGGCGGCGGAGTCTCGTCCCGAAAAGTTCCTTATTATTATTTTTCATCGAAAGACCTCATATAGGAGAAGATGCGCATCGGAGAGCCACCAGGGTGCCCACGAGGTAGGGGGTGCGCCCTAGGGGGGGCGGCCCCCACCCTCGTGAGCAGGGTGTGGGCCCCCTGGCCTTCATCTTTGGCGTGGATTTTTCTTTATTTCTTTTAAGACTTTTCATGGAGTTTCAGGACTTTTGGAGTTGCGCAGAATAGGTCTCTAATATTTGCTCCTTATCCAGACTAGAATTCCAGCTGCCGGCATTCTCCCTCTTTATGTAAACCTTGTAAAATAAGATAGAATAGCCATAAGTATTGTGACATAAAGTGAAATAACAGTCCATAATGCAATAAATATCGATATAAAAGCATGATGCAAAATGGACGTATCAGTTTTCCAGCAGCACCGAGTCGATAGTTGCAGATGATTGGCTCCGCGGGATTGGAAGGGAGTTAACCACTGCAAGATGCATAGATGCTGAGAAGGTGCGTTTTGCCGCGCACCAATTGGATGGACCAGCAGCCTAATGGTGGGAGAATTACACAACCACTTTTCCTATAGCCAATGTTACATAGGACCTATTCCAGTAGGCCTTTCGTACTGCCAATGTATCAGCAGGAGCTATGGCCATGAAGAAGCGTGAGTTTTGCAACTTACGCCAAGGAGGACGCACCATTGGCCAGTATGTGGATGACTTTAGTAAGCTAGCACGTTATGCCCAAGATGACGTCGCTACAGATGCAGCAAAGCAGGAGAAGTTTCTGGAAGGACTGAATGATGAGCTGAGCATGCAGTTGATGGTGGCAAATTTCAATAACTACCGGGAGTTGGTAGATAGAGCTCTCACGATTGAAGGGAAGCAGCATCAAATTGACAACTGCAAGAGGAAGTATGGACAAGGGAAGTATAATTCTGGAGCTCAGCAGAGACCCCGTTTTACCCCGAACTCGGGAGGACTTGTCCATAACCATGGAGGCCACACTCACAATGGAGGAAATTCACACAACCATAGTAGCTCCAAAAACAGTAATGGTAATGGAGGAAGCAACGAATAGAACCGTTCCAACCCAGCAAGGCCCGCCAAGAAAGATCTAAGCCACGCTACTTGCTACAAGTGCCAGAAGACTGGACATTATGCCAATGAATGTCCTGAAGCTAAGAATGGAAACGGCAATGAAAGTTCTGGAAAGAAGCCCAACTCTTTCAACAGCGGACAAGGGAACCACATTAACATCGAGGAGGTTGAAGCCCAGCCAGATGCAGTAATAGCTAAGTTTTTGGTTAAGTCATTTACTGCAGTCGTTCTTTTTGATACTGGTGCATCGCATTCATACATATCAAGGGGATTTATGGACAAGTATAAACTACCCACCAAAGTTCTTAGTACACCTATGTTAGTGAGTTCGCCAGGAGCAGAGTATATGGCAAGCCAAGGATGTTTTCAGATGCCATTGACCATAGGTAGGCATGTTTTCCCCTCAGACTTGATAATTTTGGAGTCGCACAGTTTGGATGTGATTCTGGGTATGGATTGGCTATCGATGTATGGAGGAAACATTGATTGCGCTGGTAAGACGATTTTGCTCACCACCCCAGAAGGAAGAAGGATCAAGTATGTATCCCGGCATGTGCCGAATGGGACGCAAGTAAATTCCTTATCAGGAGTTGTACAGGAGGAAGTACCAGTGGTGAAGGATTTCCCGGATGTATTTCCAGAAGAATTCCAAGGCATGCCACCGAATAGAGACATTGAGTTTTTTATTGAGCTTTTGCTAGGCACATGGCCAATATCTAAGAAACCGTACAGAATTCTCGCAAAGGATTTGGAGGAAATTAAGAAGCAGATTAAGGAGTTACTGGATAAAGGTTATATTCGTCCAAGTTCGTCACCTTGGGGATCCCCAGTGCTTCTAGTAGAGAAGAAGGATGGATCGTTGAGGATGGTTGTTGATTATCGTGGATTGAATGAAGTGACGATCAAGAACAAGTACCCACTGCCAATGATCAATGATTTATTTGATCAGCTGCGAGGAGCTAAGGTGTTTTCGAAGATCGATCTGCGATCAGGGTACCACCAGCTGAAGATTCGAGAGCAGGATATACCTAAGACAGCTTTTACCACGAGGTACGGGCTATATGAGTATACCGTTATGTCATTTGGCCTGACTAACGCACCTGCCTATTTTATGAACATGATGAACAAGGTGTTTATGGAGTTTTTGGATAGGTTCGTCGTGGTGTTCATTGATGATATTTTGGTCTACTCGAGGAATGAAGAGGACCATAAGGAGCATTTGCGTTTAGTAGTTGGGAAGCTCAGAGAACATCAGTTATACGCCCAAGTGTGAGTTTTGGTTGAAGGAAGTTGGATTCCTCGGACATGTTATATCTGAAGAAGGAATAGTCGTAGACCCTACCTGTAACATCCCAAATTTTCAATTTGGAATGTTATACATTATATCATCATTGCATATCATATTTTATTTTTTTGCATTTTGGTTGATCCTAGAAATTCTACGCAACTCAATGACCCACGGAGAGAGTTGGGGATTTCGTTATTTTCATATTTGAGTTTTCTCAAATTTCGAGAATAGGATCATTTGATTTTAATTATTTTATCATCAATTATTTCTATTACAAAAATATGAGAGAGGGAATAAAATGACTTTCCCAAAATAAAGAAATATTAAGGATTTAATAATAAAATCAAATAAGATTTTATTTCGGAGTTTTTCGGTGTTTTATTTGAATTTCAGAAAAATGTGCGTTTTTCAAAATTGCATTTAGGCCCCAAATAAATGTTCACCTTGTGAGGCTTGATTTTAGAAGCCCGTGAAAATTTATTTCGGAATTTTTGGAGTCCGTTTAGTATTTCCTTTTATTTTTCTTCTGCGCGTAAAAAAAATAATAAAAAAACGCGCACCGACCTCGGGCCGTGTCCGACTAGGGCTCCCGGCCCGTTAGGCTATATATAGTCGGGGGAGGCCCAGCCGAAACACTAGCCAGCCCCAAGCCGCCCTAGCCGCCCCGCCGCGCCGCCGGACGCCGCCGCCGCCGCCGCACGCCGCCCGAGGTCCGCCGCCGCCTCGATTTCCGTGCCGTTTTTTTTATTTTTTGTCAAAAAACCTTTCGGTTTTTCCGTCGATTTTTTTAGATTCGGTTTTTTTTAAATAGATCGGTTTTTCCTATTTATTTAAATAGCGAGCGTTCGTCCGTTCGTTCGTTCGTTCTAGCGAACATTCGTCATTTTTTCTTTTTCTCGGATTAAATCCACGATTTTTCTGATCGTGATTCCTGATCTGATTTTCGTTTTAATATATATTTTCACTCGTTTATCGGAATCAGGCAATTCAAGCGCCTGGAGTTTCGTCTCGAAACCCTCTATCCATTTAACCAACTTAAACAAGATTTTGCTACTGTAAAAATTGCCCTAGATCCAGATTTGTAGAACGAAGTTGTTTTCTTTCGCCGTTTGACTCTCGTTGTTTCGTTTGATTTGATTCTTTTTGCAAACCGGAGTTCTTAAGTTGAACCTTCTGGTTAGATCTCTTATTTGAGTTTTACCCGTGCATTAGATGAGTACTTATTGTATGCTTGTTTGTTTGTTTGTGATAAAATACCCGGAGTGCGCCGCTTGTTACTTCGAATCTCTAGGTTTCCCGGATCATCAGCAAGGCAAGTAACACTTTGATCATACCTTTTCTACTACCCATTTTTATTGCATTAGATCAAATCCTCACACATTGCATGATTAGGATTCTAATTAATTTGTGGGATGGGAAGTAGTTGAGCTAGTACCTATTACCTGTTTACTTTCAAACCTTTGGGAGTTACTTCTGCGTTTGCTTATCTTGCCATGCTATGCTAGTAGACTTGGATTGGGTGAGTGATATCCATGACAGATGTGATTTTTGTTAATTAATGGTTTATCTAAGGTGGCAACTTAAACACACATCTGGGTGGATCGAGGCACCTGGGTATTCCAGGACTTGCCTGTTTTTTTTCGAACCGCCACCCAGGCTCAAAGGGATCATGAGACTATTCATACTAGAAACTTCCGTGTGCAGCCACAAGCTATTATGGTCTCTAGCATAGTTGACTAAGTCGTGCGAACTCTTACAGTGGTAGACTAGCAGATGTAGGGGATGTAGGTGGTACGGTCTACCCGATCATAAGGTGCTAGCGCTTCTGAAAGACTATGTCTCGGTCATCCGTCTTCTCAAACACCTTATAGTGTGATAAACCAAACGGAGGCGATCGAGTCTTGTGGGGAAAAGTGCGCAAACCTCTGCAGAGTGTAATAAACTAATCATGGTTAGCCGTGTCCCCGGTTATGGACATCTTGAGTATCTAGTACTTGGATTATCATGTGAATCTCAACATGTTACTCTAAATTAATTTTGTTGGGTTTTGTTTAATGATGATGCTTAATTGGGATTGAGAATGCTGTCAACCATTCTCAATGTTTAACAACTACCATGATAGTAATTAAATTTATTCCTTTGAAGTAGGGAAAAATTGGCTTTACGCAAAACTGTAACCATGGAGCTTTCCACCAGCCAAATATGCATATAGTATAGCTGTTTCATTCCATTACCCTCTATGTGTTATGTTGCCAGCATATTCCATGTGCTGACCCGTTTCGGGATGCAAGGTTAATGTTGCAGACTTTTCAGACGATGATTAAGGAGTCTTTAGGTCGTGGTTCTATACTCAGTGATGCCGTTGGAGTTGATGGACTCACTTATCTTCCAAGCCTTCCGTTGTTATCGTTATTAGATGGCCTTAAGCCATATTAATTGTAATAAGTTCTCTATTGAGACACTCGATGTAATAAGTGTGTGATTGCTACTCTGTTATAAATCCTCCGAGTACTATGTGATGTCAGCATTACTGATCCAGGGATGACACCGGAGCATAGAGATCAGACTGTTTGAGGTCTGGTCGCTACAGAGATGGTATCAAAGCACACGCTGACTGTAGGACACGACCACTAAGTTAGAGACCTAGATCACTATTCACTCTCTTCTCTTCTGACCTCTCATCTTTTCTACTCTTTAGGATGGCGGATGCAAGGAACAAGTTCACGCAACCAGATGAAGATACACCCTTTGGACGTCACTTGAAGGAAGTCACTAGATACCTGAACATAGGAATATCAAGCTTCACCGGAACCTACAACGCCACTTTACCTGAAGAAGAGCGCTGGATGATTCAAGTTCAAGTTCCAGGAAGGACGTTCATGCCAGTCACTGAGCCCATAGAGTTTTCTTTTGATGCACCAACTTGGAGTCTAGGAAAGAGCATGGCAGCTCACATCGCCATGTGACGCATTGGAGAAGTCTACCGCAATGACCTCAAAGATACTATCTACCAGATTTGTGGGCGCCGAGATGAACACTAGGAGATGATCAGCACCAGGAAGGATAGATCAATTGCAGCTTTTATTCAGGAGTTAAACAAGCACATTCGACGACAGGAGAACCAGATGTGTGCCGACATGATAGATCTGAAGAAGGCTAAGACTAGAATCAAGGAACTGGAGGAAGAACTCAAGGCTACACGTGAAGATTATGAAGAATAGATTGAAGTATTGGTGGAGAAGAATGATGACCTAATCAAGAAGATTGGAATATTTATGGGAGGCCCTACACCAGTAGAGGAAGACGAAGAACCCAAGGAGATTATCCTGGAAGACTACATCATCATCGACGACACCGATTCGGATCCAGACGGAAGCGATGCTGACTATGTTGATGAAGCTGGAGCAGATATCATGGAGTCTGCAACCGAAGAATATTTCTAGTAGACCACCTCATCAGTAGTAGTAGTCCACCATGTAAATATAGTAGTCTGAGCACTTTTGCGATAGTTAGATCGATTGTATGCCCTTGTTTGATTGAATGAAGTGAATTGTTTGTTTTTGCCTCATGTGCATATGGGTAGTGTTTTCTCTTTAGACCCCCTCTATTCTTAGATCTCATCTTTTCTAAACCCTCAGATGCCTCCGAGACGTGACCCCGGATTTACCTTTCCACCGGAGCTCACTCAGTTGATCCAGCAGCAGAACACATTGATGCAGTTGCTAGTCCAGAATCAGAATCAGGGGAACAACAACAATAACAACCCACCACCACCACCACCACCACCAGTTGACCACTTAGCCCGTTTTCTTAGGCTGAATCCGTCGGTGTTTTCCAGTAGCACCGAGCCAATAGTAGCAGATGATTGGCTCCGCAAGACAGCTAGAGAGTTGACCACAGCAGGATGCACAGATGCGGAGAAACTGAAGTTTGCCGCACATCAACTTGAAGGACCAGCAACATCATGGTGGGAGAATTTCACAGCCACTTTCCCTGTTGACACTGTCACATGGGACCAGTTTCAGCAAGCTTTTCGTACTGCGCATGTTTCAGCAGGAGCTATGGCCATGAAGAAGCGTGAGTTTCGCAACTTGCGCCAAGGAGGACGGACAGTTGGCCAGTATGTGGAGGACTTTAGTAAATTAGCACGTTATGCCCCAGATGACGTTGCTACGGATGCAGCTAAGCAGGAGAAGTTGCTGGAAGGACTGAATGATGAGTTGAGCATGCAGTTGATGGTAGCAACCTTCAACAACTACCAGGAGTTGGTAGATCGTGCTCTTATGATTGAAGGGAAGCAGCAGCAAATTAAGAATCGCAAGAGGAAGTATGGACAAGGAAAGTACACTTCAGGAGCTCAGCAGAAGCCACGTTTTACCCCTAGACCGGGAGGACATTTTCAGCATACCCATGGAGGAGGTAGCTCGCACAATCACAATGGCACCAGGAATGGAAATGGAAATGGAGGAAGCAACGGCCAGAACCGCACCAACCCATCAACCCCAGCCAAGAAGGACCTGAGCCAAGTCACTTGCTTTAAGTGTTCGAAGACCGGACATTATGCCAATGAATGCCCTGAGATACAAAATGGAAATGGCAATGGAAGCTCTGGGAAGAAGTCGAACCCTTTTAATAGGGGACAGGTGAACCACGTTAGCATGGAGGAGGTTGAAGCTCAGCCTGATGCAGTAATAGGTAAGTTTCTGGTTAAGTCATTTACTGCACTCGTTCTTTTTGATACTGGTGCATCGCATTCATACATCTCCAGGGGATTTGTGGATAAGTATAACCTATCAACCCAAGCCCTTAGGTCACCCATGTTAGTAACCTCGCCTGGAGCAGAGTATGTGGCTAGTCTATGGTGTGATCGGTTACCATTAAGGATTGGTAACTATGTTTTTCCCTCAGACCTAATAGTATTGGAATCTCAAGGATTGGATGTGATATTAGGCATGGATTGGTTATCAAAGTATGAAGGAAATATTGAATACGCTAGTAAGTCAATTTTGCTTACCACCCCAGAAGGGAGAAGGATCAAGTATGTATCCCGACATGTGCCGAAGAGGACTCAAGTAAATTGCTTAACAGGAGTTGTGCAGGAGGAAGTACCAGTGGTAAGGGATTTCCCTGAAGTATTTCCAGAGGAGTTGCCAGGCATGCCACCGGATAGAGATATTGAGTTTTTGATTGAGCTATTGCCAGGCACCGGGCCAATATCAAAGAGACCATATAGGATGCCAGTAAAGGATTTGGTAGAAATTAAGAAGCAGATTAAGGAGTTACTGGATAAGGGATATATTCGCCCAAGTTCTTCGCCTTGGGGATCGCCAGTACTTCTAGTGGAGAAGAAGGATGGATCGTTAAGGATGGTTGTTGATTATCGAGGATTGAACGAAGTAACGATTAAAAACAAGTACCCACTACCAATGATCAATGATCTGTTTGATCGATTGCAAGGAGCTAAGGTATTTTCCAAGATCGATCTGCGATCAGGATACCACCAGTTGAAGATTCGAGAACAGGATATTCCTAAGACAGCTTTTACCACCAGGTATGGGCTGTACGAGTATACCGTTATGTCATTTGGTCTGACTAACGCACCTACCTATTTTATGAACATGATGAACAAAGTATTTATGGAGTTTTTGGATAAGTTCGTCATAGTGTTCATTGATGATATCCTGGTTTATTCAAAGAATGAAGAGGAGCATAAGGAGCATTTGCGTTTGGTACTTGAAAAGCTCAAAGAACATCAATTATATGCCAAGTTCAGCAAATGTAAGTTTTGGTTGAAGGAACTAGGATTCCTCAGACACGTTATATCTGGAGAAGGTATAGTAGTAGATACTACCAAAGTAGATACCGTGACCAAGTGGGAAGCACCAACTACAGTGGGAGAGATCCGGAGTTTTCTTGGACTCGCAGGATACTACCGGAGATTCATTGAGAATTTCTCAAAGATTGCGAAGCCTATGACGGAGTTATTAAGGAAAGATACCAAGTTCATATGGACGGAGGAATGTGAGGCTAGTTTCCAGGAGTTGAAGAAACGTTTGGTTACCTCACCAGTGTTGATTTTGCCAAACCAGACCAAAGATTATGAGGTGTACTGCGACGCTTCACGTCGAGGACTTGGAGCAGTGCTTATGCAGGAAGGGAGAGTTGTTTCATATGCCTCAAGACAACTGAAGCCTCATGAGTTGAATTATGCCACGCATGATTTGGAGTTAGCAGCCGTAGTGCGTGCTTTGAAAACATGGAGGCATTTCCTCATTGGAAACCATTGTGAGGTGTACACGGATAATAAGAGTTTGAAGTACATTTTCACACCGAAGGAGTTGAATCTCAGACAAAGGAGATGGTTGGAACTCATCAAGGATTATGATATGAGATTGCAATACCATCCCGGAAAGGCTAATGTAGTAGCTGACGCCTTAAGCCGTAAGAGCCATGTCAATACATTAATGACGGGAGAAATACCCAAGGAGTTAGCAAAAAATCTTCGTGAACTATGTTTGGAAATAGTTCAGAGAGGCTATGTAGCAGCATTGGAGATTCAGTCAACCTTGATGGATAGAATCAGAGAAGCTCAGAAGACTGACAAAGAGATTGCCGCTATAAAGGAGAAACTGAGCAAAGGAAAAGCTAAAGGATTTTGTGAGGATGAGCACGACACCCTATGGTTTGAAGACCGTGTTTATGTGCCCAATGACCCGGAGATCAGGAAGTTGATTCTGCAAGAGGCACACGATTCACCATATTTGATTCACCCAGGAAATACCAAGATGTATTTGGATTTGAAGGATATTTTCTGGTGGACCGGAATGAAGAAGGATATTGCGGAGTATGTAGCAGTTTGTGATGTATGTCAGAGAGTAAAGGCAGAGCATCAGAAGCCAGCAGGATTGTTACAACCATTGTCGATACACGAATGTCAGTGGGATAAGTTAGGCATGGATTTTATCACGGGATTACCCAGGACTCGTTCAGGCTACGACTCGATTTGGGTTGTAGTTGATCGATTGACGAAAGTAGCTCATTTCATCCCAATAAAGACCACTTACACCAGTGCTAAGTTGGAAAAGATATACATGACCAAGATCATGTGTTTGCATGGAGTTGCAAGGAGTATCGTATCAGATAGAGGAACTCATTTTACCTCAAAGTTCTGGAAGCAGTTGCACGAAACTTTGGGGACCAGGCTAGAATTTAGTATAGCTTTTCATCCACAGACAGATGGACAGACCGAGAGAGTCAATCAGATTTGGGAGGATATGCTGAGAGCTTGTGCGCTAGATTACGGATCTAGTTGGGACGACAATTTGCCATATGCAGAGTTCTCTTACAACAACAGTTACCAAACCAGTTTAAAGATGGCCCCTTTCTAAGCCTTGTACGGAAGGAGGTGCAGGACACCGTTGTCATGGGACGAAGTTGGAGACCGCCAGTTGTTTGGACCTGACTTGATTAAAGAGTCTGAACAGAAGGTGAAGTTGATTCGCGATAGGCTCAAGGTAGCCCAGTCCAGACAGAAGAGTTATGCAGATTCTAAACGCAAGGAGACCTTTTACGAAGTCGGAGATAGAGCTTATCTTCGAGTATCTCCACTTCGGGGAACAAAGCGTTTTGGAGTTAAAGGGAAGTTAGCGCCATGATTTGTAGGACCATATCGAGTTTTGGAGCGTATGGGAGAAGTGGCGTACAAGTTGGAATTACCTAAAGGATTGTCAGGAGTTCATGATGTGTTCCACGTTTCCCAGTTGAAGAAGTGTCACGCGGAGATGGCTGACATACCGTTGAGAGACACAGTGCCTTTGGAAACTATTTAGTTGGATAACGACTTGACCTACAAGGAGAGACCCGTTAAGATTCTCGAGTTTGCCAATCGAGTCACTCGCAGCAAGGTTATCAAGTTTTGCAAAGTTCAGTGGAGCCACCACACAGAGGATGAAGCCACCTGGGAACGAGAGGAAGAATTGCTCAAGGACCACCCTCACCTATTTCCTAGCCAACCCGAATCTCGAGGGCGAGATTCATCTTAAGGGGGGTAGGTTTGTAACATCCCAAATTTTCAATTTGGAATGTTATACATTAGATCATCATTGCATATCATATTTTTTTTTTGCATTTTGGTTGATCCTAGAAATTCTACGCAACTCAATGACCCAGGAGAGAGTTGGGGATTTCGTTATTTTCATATTTTGAGTTTTCTCAAATTTTGAGAATAGGATCATTTGATTTTAATTATTTTATCATCAATTATTTCTATTACAAAAATATGAGAGAGGGAATAAATTGACTTTCCCAAAATAAAGAAATATTGAGGATTTAATAATAAAATCAAATAAGATTTTATTTCGGAGTTTTTGGTGTTTTATTTGAATTTAGGAAAAATGTGCGTTTTTCAAAATTGCATTTAGGCCCCAAATAAATGTTCACCTTGTGAGGCTTGATTTTAGAAGCCCGTGAAAATTTAATTCGGAATTTTTGGAGTTCGTTTAGTATTTATTTTTATTTTTCCTCTGCACGTAAAAAAACGCGCACCGACCTAGGGCCATGTCCGACTAGGACTCCCGGCCCGTTAAGCTATATATAGCCGGGGGAGGCCCAGCCGAAACCCTAGCCAGCCCCAAGCCGCCCCAAGCCGCCCTAGCCGTCCCGCCGCGCCGCCGCCCGAGGTCCGCCGCAGCCTCGATTTCCGCGCTGTTTTTTATTTTTTTTCAAAAAACCGTTTGGTTTTTCCGTCGATTTTTTTAGATTCGGTTTTTTAAATAGATCGGTTTTTCTGGTTTATTTAAATAGCGAGCGTTCGTCCGTTCGTTCGTTCTAGCGAACGTTCGTCGTTTTTTTTCTTTTTCTCGGATTAAATCCGCGATTTTTCTGATCGCGATTCCTGATCTGATTTTCGTTTTAGTATATATTTTCGCTCGTTTATCGGAATCAGGCGATTCAAGCGCCTGGAGTTTCGTCTCGAAACCCTCTATCCATTTAACCAACTTAAACAAGATTTTGCTACTGTAAAAATTGCCCTGGATCCAATTTGTAGAACGAAGTTGTTTTCTTTCGTCGTTTGACTTTCGTTGTTTCGTTCGATTTGATTCTTATTGCAAACCGGAGTTCTTAAGTTGAACCTTCTGGTTAGATCTCTTATTTGAGTTTTACCCGTGCATTAGTTGAGTACTTATTGTATGCTTGTTTGTTTGTCTGCGATAGAATACCCGGAGTGCGCCGCTTGTTACTTCGAATCTCTAGATTTCCCGAATCATCAGCAAGGCAAGTAACACTTTGATCATACCTTTTCTACTACCCAGTTTTATTGCATTAGATCAAACCCTTACACATTGCATGATTAGGATTCTAATTAATTTGTGGGATGGGAAGTAGTTGAGGTAGTACCTATTACCTGTTTACTTTCAAACCTTTGGGAGTTACTTCTGCGTTTGCTTATCTTGCCATGCTGTGCTAGTAGACGTGGATTGGGTGAGTGATATCCATGACAGATGTGAGTTTTGTTAATTAATGGTTTATCTAAGGTGGCAACTTAAACACACATCTGGGTGGATTGAGGCACCTGGGTATTCCAGGACTTGCCTGTTTTCTTTCGGACCGCCACCCAGGCTCAAAGGGATCATGAGACTATTCATACTAGAAACTTCCGTGTGCAGCCACAAGCTATTATGGGCTCTAGCATAGTTGACTAAGTCGTGCGAACTCTTACAGTGGTAGACTAGAAGATGTAGGGGATGTAGGTGGTACGGTCTACCCGATCGTAAGGTGCTAGCGCTTCTGAAAGACTATGTCTCGGTCATCCGTCTTCTCAAACACCTTGTAGTGTGAGAAACGAAACGTAGGCGATCGAGTCTTGTGGGGAAAAGTGCGCAAATCTCTGGAGAGTGTAATAAACTAATCATGGTTAGCCGTGTCCCCGATTATGGACATCTTGAGTATCTAGTACTTGGATTATCATGTGAATCTCAACATGTTACTCTAAATTAATTTTGTTGGGTTTTGTTTAATGATGATGCTTAATTGGGATTGAGAATGCTATCAACCATTCTCAATGTTTAACAACTACCATGATAGTAATTAAATGTATTCCTTTGAAGTAGGGAAAATTTGGCTTTACGCAAAACTGTAACCATAGAGCTTTCCACCAGCCAAATATGCATATAGTATAACTGTTTCATTCCATTACCCTCTATGTGTTATCTTGCCAGCATATTCCATGTGCTGACCCGTTTCAGGCTGCAACATTAATGTTGCAGACTTTTCAGACGACGATTAAGGAGTCTTTAGGTCGTGGTTCTATACTTAGTGATGTCGTTGGAGTTGATGGACTCACTTATCTTCCAAGCCTTCCGTTGTTATCGTTATTAGATGGCCTTAAGCCATATTAATTGTAATAAGTTCTCTATTGAGACACTCGATGTAATAAGTGTGTGATTGCTACTCTGTTATAAATCCTCCGAGTACTGTGTTGTGTCAGCATTACTGATCCAGGGATGACATCGGAGCACAGAGATCAGACTGTTTGAGGTCTGGTCGCTACACTACCAAGGTCATCACTGTGACAAATTAGAAAGCACCCACGTCAGTTGGAGAGATCCGGAGTTTTCTTGGACTCGCAGGATACTATCGGAGCTTCATCGAGAATTTCTCGAAGATTCCAAAGCCTATGAAGGAGTTGTTAAAGAAGGACACCAAGTTCAAATGGACTAAGGAATGTGAGGCCAGTTTTCAGGAGTTGAAGAAACACTTGGTTACATCACCAGTGTTGATTCTGCCAGATCAACACAAGGATTATGAAGTGTATTGCGACGCTTCTCGTCGAGGACTTGGAGTCGTGCTTATGCAGGAAGAGTTGTTTCATATGCCTCACGACAGCTTAAATCCCATGAGTTAAATTATGCTACCCATGATTTGGAGTTAGCAGCCGTAGTGCATGCTTTGAAGACTTGGAGACATTTTCTCATCAGAAACCATTGTGAGGTATACACGGATCACAAGAGTTTGAAGTATATCTTCACGCAGAAGGAGTTGAATCTCAGGCAGAGGAGATGGTTGGAGCTCATTAAGGATTACGACATGAAGTTGCATTATCATCCCGAAAAGCCTAACGTAGTAGCCGATGCGTTGAGCCGCAAGAGTCATGCCAGTACACTCATGACCGGAGAGTTACCCAAGGAGTTAGCAGAGGATCTTCGCGAGCTATGTTTGGAGATAGTTCCGAGACGCTATGTAGCAGCATTGGAGATTCAATCTACTTTGATGGATAAGACCAGAGAAGCTCAGAAGACGGATAAGAAGATTGCCGAGATAAAGGAAAGGATGAGCAAAGGAAAGGCTAAAGGATTTCATGAGGATGAGCACGATACCTTATGGTTTGAGGACCGCGTTTATGTGCCAAATGATCAGGAGATCAGGAAGCTGATTTTGCAGGAGGCCCATGATTCGCCATATTCGATTCACCCAGGAAATACTAAAATGTACCTGGATTTGAAGGATAGTTTCTGGTGGACCAGAATGAAGAAGGATATTGCAGAGTATGTAGCAGTTTGTGATGTATGTCAGAGAGTGGAGGCAGAGCATCAGAAGCCAGCAAGATTGCTACAACCATTGTCGATACCCGAATGGAAGTGGCACAAGCTAGGCATGGATTTTATCATGGGATTGCCCAGGGCTTGTTCAGGCTATGACTCGATATGGGTTGTAGTCGATCATTTGACGAAAGTAGCTCATTTCATCCCAGTGAAGACCACTTACACCAGTGCTAAGTTGACAAAGATATACATGACCAGGATCGTATATTTGCATGGAGTTCTGAGGACCATTGTATCAGATAGAGGAACCCAGTTTACCTCAAAATTTTGGAATCAGTTGCATGAAACTTTGGGAACCAGGCTAGAGTTCAGTATAGCTTTTCACCCGCAGACAGATGGACAGACTTAGAGAGTCAATCAGATTTTGGAGGACATGTTGAGAGCTTGTGCACTAGACTATGGATCTAGTTGGGACGATAATTTGCCGTACGCAGAGTTCTCTTACAACAACAGCTATCAAGCCAGTTTGAAGATGGCCCCTTTCAAAGCATTGTACGGAAGGAGGTGCGGGACACCGTTGTTGTGGGATGAAGTTGGAGACTGACAGTTGTTTGGACTAGATTTGATTAAAGAGTTTGAAGAGAAGGTTAAGCCGATTCGCAATAGACTCAAGGTAGCCCAGTCCAGGCAGAAGAGTTATGTGGATTCTAAACGCAAGGAGACAATTTACGAAGTCGGAGACAGAGTGTATCTTCGTGTATCACCACTCCGAGGAGTGAAGTGTTTTGGAGTTAAGGGAAAGTTAGCACCACGTTTTGTGGGACCATACAAAGTTTTGGAACATATGGGAGAAGTTGCTTACAAGTTGGAATTGCCCGAAGGATTTTCAGGAGTTCACGATGTGTTCCACGTCTCTCAATTGAAGAAGTGCCACGCAAAGATGGCTGATATTCCTCTGAGAGATACAGTGCCACTGGAAGCGATTCAGTTGGATACCGATTTGACCTACGAGGAGAAGCCAGTCAAGATTCTCGAGTTTGCCAGCCGAGTTACACGTAGCAAAGTTATCAAGTTCTGTAAAGTTGAGTGGAGCCACCATACTGAAAATGAAGCCACCTGGAAACGAGAGGAAGACCTACGAAAGGATTACCCTCACCTATTTTCTAGCCAACCCGAATCTCGAGGGCGAGATTCATCTTAAGGGGGTAGGTTTGTAACATCCTAAATTTTCAATTTGGAATGTTATACATTAGGTCATCATTGCATATCATATTTTATTGCATTTTGGCTAGATCCTAGAAATTGTACGCAACTCAAGGACCCACGGAGAGAGTTGGGAATTTCGTTATTTTCATATATGAGTTTTCTCGAATTTTGAAAAGAGGATCGTTTGATTTTAATTATTTTCTCTTTGAATATTTATTTTATAAAAAAATAAGAGAGAGGATAAAATGACTTCCTCAAAATAAAGAAATATTGGAGATTTAATATTAGAATTAAATAAAAATTTATTCGGAGTTTTATCGCTATTTTATTTGAATTAGAAAAAATATGCATTTTTCAAAATAGCATTATAGGCCCAAATAATTGTTCACCTTGTCCGGCATATTTTTAGAGGACGGGACAATTTTATTTCGGGATTTTTGGAGTCCGTTTAGTATTTCTTTTCTTTCTTTTTCTGCACGTCAGATTTTTTTTAAAACAAAAGTGTAACTGACTCCGGGCCGTACCCGGCCAGGAAACCTCGGGCCGACCTTTTTAAGCCGCGACCCCGGGACCCCGACAGCCCAGCCGCCCCGCGCCTCCTCGCAAACCCTACCCTGAGCCGCCGCCGCCGCCCGAGCACCGCCGCCCGCGAGCTGCCCCACCGGAGCCCGCTGTCGCCTCGCCGGAATCCCACCGGACTCGAGGTAGCCGCCGCCGGTTTTTCTTTTAAAACCGATCGATTTTTTATAAACCCTAGTTCATTTTTTTAGATCGGTTCGTCGGTTTTCCGCCGGTTTATTTATTTAGTGAACGTTTGTCCGTTCGTTCGTTTTAACGAATGATTTTCACCATTTAGCCGCAAACAGCGAACGTTCGTTCATTAGCCTGTTCGTCAGTTTTTCTTTTTCTCGGATTTTTTGTGATTATTTTCGATCGCGATTTCTGATCTGATTTCCGTTTTAGTTTATCTTTTTGCTCGTTTTTCAGAATCAGGCGATTCAAGCGCCTAGAGTTTCTACTCGAAGCCCTCTTTCGGTTTAATCAACTTAAACAAGTTTTTTCTATTGTTAAATTTGACTTTAGTCCAGATTAGTAATCGAATCTTTTTCTTTCACAGTTTGAGTTTCGTTGCTTCGTTTGATTTGATTCTTTTTGCAAACCGGAGTTCTTAAGTTGAACTTTCCAGGTTAGATCTTCTTATTTGAATTTTACCTGTGCATCTTTGCTTGATTGCTTATTGTATGCTTCTTTGATTGCGATAGAGTACCCGGAGTGTGAAGCGTGCTACTACGAGTCTCTAGGTTTCACGGATCATCAGCAAGGCAAGTAACACTTTGATCATACCTCTTTACTACCCAGTTTTATTGCATTAGATCAATCGTCAAACAATTGCATGGTTAGGATATGATTTAAATTATGGGTTTGGGAAGTAGATGAGGTAGTACCTATTCACCTGTTTATTATCAAACCTATGGGAGTTACTTCTACGTTGATTATATTGCTATGCTATGCTCGTAGACGTGGTTTGGGTTTGAGTATATTCATGACAGATATGAGTATTGTTAATTAATGGTTAACTTAAGGTGGCAACTTTAATACACATCTGGGTGGATTGAGGCACCTGGGGAACCCAATGTTGCCTGTATTTTTGGAAATCCCAGGGTACTGTGTGATTCTCCTATGGACTGCCACCCAGGCTCAAAGGGATCATAAGATTATTCATGCTAGAAACTTTCGTGTGCAACCACATGCCATTATGGGCTCTAGCATAGTTAGGTAAGTTGTGGGAAACCTTTTCATGATGGGCTAGCAGATATAGGGGATTGTAGGTGTACCGGCCTATCTATCGGTTAAGGGGACCTCTTCGGAAAGACTGTGTCTCGGTCATCCGTTTCTCAAACATTATGTAGTGCGAGAAATCCAACAGAGGAGATCGAGTCTTGTGGGGACAAGTGCGCAAACCTCTGCAGAGTGTACAAACTAATCATGGTTAGCCGTGTCCTCGGTTATGGACATCTTGAGTATCTACTTCTTGGATTATCATGTGGATCTCATCACTCTTAATATAATTTGATTGGGTTTAATGATGATGCTTAATTGTGATTGAGTTGGGTGAACCTTCTTAATGTTTAACAACCGCCATGATAGTTAAATAAAATTTAATCCTTTGTTGTAGAGAAAAATTGGCTTTCCGCAAAACATATTAACCATACAACCTCCACCAGTCAAATATGCATGTAGTGATAGTATTATTCTGTTCATTACTCTCTTGTGTTATATTCCCAGCATATTCCATGTGCTGACCCGTTTTCGGGCTGCAACGTTCATGTTGCAGACTTTTCAGACGACGAGTATGGTGCCTTAGGTCATGGTCTTTCACTTAGTGATGCCGTTGGAGTTGATGGACTCGCTTTATCTTTCAAGCCTTCCCCTGTTATCGTATTAGATAGCCTTAAGCCATATTTATTGTAATAAGTTCTCTTTTGAGACATTCAATGTAATAAGTGTGTGATTGCTACTCTGTTATAAATCCTTAAGTACTGTGTGTGTCAGCATTACCGATCCAGGGATGACACTGATGCACAGAGATCAGACTGTTTAAGGTCCGGTCGCTACAATATACTAGTATGATGCATATGATACTAGTGTATGATACTACCTTCATAGTGCATAATATCATAAAGTAGTATCATAGGTGATCATATTTATTGTCATGCATGACACAAAGTAGCACAACATTTAACATGACTAGAAGAACGTTCGTGCATTGCAATGGGGCCACATTAACTTTAAGAGTTCAATATTAATATTCTCATACATATCAAGTGACATTGGCGATCTTTTTTACCATCAAATCCTCACACACACTCTCTCCCTCCCTCTTCCTCACTCTCTCTCCCCATCTCTCTCTCTCTAACACACACACACATATCCATCTTATTGGGTACGGGACCATAATCCATCTATTTCACACACACACGCTACGGGCTACAATGCATATAAATGAACCAGATAAAGGATTAACGTCGTCTTCAAGGTCGAAACTCATTGCTCCCTTGTATGTTATGCTGACGTCAAACGGACGATAGCAGGCTCCCCAAAATTCAATAGTCTCAATAGTCCAAGCTTCCCCAAATCCAGCCCATAAGTTGGGGAGAAATATGGTTACCCAATTTATTCTTATCTCTAACACATGGTCCCAACACAAAAAACAAGGGGCCTTTATGTTTTCCTGGCAAAAACTCCCCTTCTCACTCGACATTTCTCACTGGAGCCCTCTTCTTTAAAACAGGATGATGCCTGCCTCATCTTCGCCATGACACCCTCTCTTCAAACACTGTACTTCTCCACGGACCGCCAACAAGTCCCCCGCCAAGCGCCCCGTGCTCCGCCCTGATCACGTCCCAGTGTTAGTGCCAATTCACCACCACCATCAAGGGGAGGAGGCATGCACCACCCATGATGCGCCCCTCCCCCGAAAGAAGGCAGATCCAATTTCTCCACCTTTTGAAAAACAATTTATTATTCTATTAGTAATCTTCCTTCACAGGACCCTGCTCTAGCATTCTCATTGGTAAAATAGTTCATATAAACATGTTGCTAGAGAATAACAAACCAATGTAATCATCAATCAAATATGTTTCATTTAACTCTCTTTATCTATGTCACACATGTTATTAAGAATACAAGCTATAATCTTTCTCCATGTTCTTTTGCTCATCAGATTCTCTGAGGCCACCATGTCATCACATTGTCATGTGAGTAACTTTTACTACTTCGACACAATTCCACCATGGTTCCTATCACCTCGACGCCATCTTGACCGGTTTCCCCCGCCCCCTCGTCACATTCGGCTACGCCATTGTTCTATCATTTGCTTACTCCATATCATTTCGCCATCATGTGCACACCCTTTTCCTAATCCTCTAAATTTATACCATGGCCCCCATCTCCTCTCCTCCAAATCCTCTTCCATTCCTCTTCTCGCAGCAAGCTTGTTGTATCTTGGCTAGCTTCACTCCTATGTATGTGCTCACATCACCATCATATGTACATCTTCTCCGACTCCACCTATTAGCTATGCCTACGGCTACCCCACCATTGATGTGTCCTCTACCTAATTGAGCATCATCCCAAGTAGCATCACTCATCGTTACATCCTAATCGAGCATAATTTTTTGTAAGCATCATTTTCTTTTACGCGGAACAATCTATTATCCATTGGACAATTTTAAAATGAATGTACACATTCTGCTTTACCGAAACTCAAAACTATCATGAGTGAATATTCTTCCAGAGTGGACTTGATTTCTTAAATAATACACTTACAATGGTGTGTACCAGATAAAAATGATTAAAAGGAAGCATTTCCCAGTGGTAACCGTAAAATAAACACTGCAAATCGAGCGATAGAAATTTCAGATTTATTGAAGCCTGGCACTTGAAAGCTGGAGTAGTACACATAGAAAGAAAAATTATTTTATGTTTTCCTAAAATAAGTCTCCCATGAACACATTGCACGAATGAGCAGGAAGACAGAGTGCAAACTTATATGTACACTAACTGGTCCGTTCATCCATTTTGAATAGACCAGCTACAAAAGCTCACTTGGTTCATTCTCGCCAGAATTCACTGACATGATAATCAAACATGTCCTGCAGTGTCCCCACACCCGGCGCGTCCAACCTGACAATTAAGTGCACACAAAAATGGTTTCGCTATCCCATAAATAAGACCAACAAAATTTAGCATCTTTACAAGAAATTACACCTAAATATATTTCTGGGGTTTCTTACAAAGAAAATCATGGGAAGTAACTAAAAGAAGGTTAACATAGAGCTAACAGATATGAACAAACCAGACAATAAATGCATAGCGTCTGGGGAACGAAAACACTACCAGATACATGGTATCGCATGAGTGCCTGCCCTTCCTCTAGCCTGCAACATCTGGGAGCTGCATATATGCTTTCAGATTTGTGCTAATTCTGCAAATTCAGAATATGCCCAAAGACATTGTACATAGGTTTAGTTCTTTGCGATCCAATATATTCAGGAAAGAACAGTTTTAGTTCCATAGAGAAGGAATAAAAAATTCGACCAAGACACCATCAGCCTGCTTATGCGATCAACATATAATTACTGGATTTCAACTTAAATAAATTCTTTGGAGATGATGTGCTAGCTATAAAGGGAATGACATTTGAGATGGTATACTGAGTCAATCGAACAACAAAAAGGAAGAACAAAATTGCTGTATTACATATTTACATGCAGTCACGTTGGGCACAAACTGAAAAATGAGTTCGCGATAAGATAACATAAGCCTGTCGTAGTTAAATATAACGGAGACGCACACAGAAGCTCTTCGCAGTTCACCGGATGAAATAGTTGGGTGTTCTGGATAGGTGGACTCCCGGTTGTGCCCAGCTGCGGCAACTGCCACACCCCACTGCCACCGGACGGCGCCCCCATACAGGAATACACAAGTTGCCCCACGCCAACCAAGATCTTTCAAATCTTCTCTAGCATTGTCATCGCAAAAGGACTTTCATCAGTGGCTCGCTGACAATCTCCCCCAAACCCTACAAGAGATTCAAGGAAGTTTAAACTTCCATTTTGCACATGTGCAATTGAGTCACTCACCTTGCTAGATTATGTCAGATCTATTATCCATATTTAAGCCCTCCGAATTATTGTATTTTCCTGGCAAAATAATGGATCAACAAGTTTGTCCCTTCATATTGTCAAACACGGGCTGACGGGACCATCTACTTTGGTCGTTCAAATTATAAAACGCAATCATGATGTTGAAATCTCATCTCATTCCATCACGTGAGCTTTTCCCAGTTTTTTAAAGAGCTTTTCTCAGTTTTGGACAAACTGAATGACGGTGACGATTTGTATATTGTAGCTTTTCCTTCATTACGCTTCACTGGTTAGATGGGAGAGCGCGCTGTGCCCCTATGTTCAACCCCAAAAACCTAGATTCAAGGTTGTAGGTCATAGTAGTTGTCATCACTCGCAAGCTTGCTTGTGCACTTTAAAAAACTGTATGACGAAGCACATCAAGAGAAGCAAAGGTGCTCTCAAGTTGTTATGCATATCATATAGCACATGTAGGACAACAAAATGATAGTCATCAAGGAAAATATATAATTACCAAAATCAACCCCAAATCAGCACTCCCCTCGCCATCTATGTATCAGACTACTTGGAACTGAACTGTATGTAAAGCAAGATTTAAGTGTTGACCATTAGTCCTCAATGTCCCGTGTGTTCTCCATCATGCTCCTGACTTTACTGTCATACTCTAGTTCGTAGTCTAAATTCAGTTACTGGTTGCACTCACCCCTAAGTGAACACTAAAAGTTTTAACAGGATAAATCACACATATATATCATTTCCTTAGTCAATAGAGTCCTGGAACTGTGTCACAAGATCCCGACAAAACTGACCGGAGTTTTCGTAGTTCTCTGAAACTTTTCATGTCTGGTTCGCTACTACTCACAGTTCTTTCCTGGATTCAATAAACCCCATGAAAGCAGACCATTTCTTGGGGTAAACAACTGAAAATAAGGTTGTAAAATTCATCAAAATCATCTAGAGCAAACAGTATGACATACTTTTTGCACAAGTACTGTAAAAACAAGTATTACCTGTCCTAGCCTTTTGGCTTGAACTGAAAAAACAGTATGACATACTTTTTTACTCCTACAACTATCTTCGTGATGATCGGATGAAAGTGTCGCAGACACTATGCACATTTATTTTGTTGGATTGTGCAGATCCAATTGAGCAGTCCCTAAAGCTGGAAGGATTATAGTTGAAAAAAAAATACCTGGATAGCCTTTGTTGTGATACTACTTGCTTTATTGTCAATGAGGAAGTGCTAGAAGTATGAGAAAAATCCCTACCATCAATTATTGATTACTTGTCAGACCCAAGAAAGCATTCACACCTCCAAGATGTTTGTTAGACTGTTAACATAGCATGAATTCACTTCAGATTACTCCTTTCTGTACATATAATTAGATAAAAGAGAATACTGGTTATGAACTATATTCATAATATGAATGACAGTGTGAATCTCTCGGCAGAATTATTTAGCAAATATTGGTTAGGAACCAAGGTTAAAAGCAAACCTCCCATATGATAATATTGCTATTCTTTTCTTCTTCATTTCCATTTTTTTTCTTCAGTCCATAAGTGCATGAACTGAACAACCAAATCAGATTTAAGCAGAAATAGAACAATAGAGGGGTTGGGTGCAGATCATCCAGTTTTAAACATCAAGAACTGGAATTTGCAAAAACAGTAATCTACCTGGCGATGTTGGATGTCGTCCACCGGAGGAGATGGAGGAGCATGTCCCGATGTCCCAATGGAAACTCCTTGACCTCTCAAGTCCATCTACCAAACACGTAAAAATTCCTCAAATCATCTCCAATTGGCATGTCAATCGACATGTTCTTGCTTCTTGACCGGCTCAAAAGAAAATTCAAAGAGAAAATAGAGAGGAACGTGAGTTGTAACCATTGACAGAAGACGCTTGTGAGGGCCAGTGCGGCGCAGCGAGCCGGCGTCGGCAACAGCAAGGGCGCGTCCACCAGCCGCGAGAGCCGAACTAGTCGGGCGCCGCGGGGGCAGCGCGTCTATGGGCGGTCGAGCCGTTCCGGAGGGTGGCGGGGCTCGGACGCGGGGACGGGGATTTCCTGCGCCGATTAGCTCCCATCCGTGGACGGACGCGGATCAGGTCGAGGACGGCGCGCTGATGCCGCCGTGGATCTGGGCGCTCCCTCTCCCTTCCCTTGCCTTGCCTTCCCTTCCCTTCCCTTGGGAGAGGAATAGAAGGTTGGGGGCGACGGCACAGGGGGGCGAGGAGATCGCCGGCGGCGGGGTTGGATTGGGGTGCGGCGGCAGCGGCGGCTGCGACTGGAGACGGGAGAGGAGGTAGGGCTAGCGATTGGTTCTGTCGCGACGCTAAAACCAGCGGAGGGGAGGTGGTGGACGGAACCAAAAAAATCTACGAAGGTTAACCGACGAAAAAAAATCGGACGAAAGTGGTGGGACGAAAATTGACCGACGGAGACTATCAACTGCTCCATTAGGAGTAGAGATACGGTATCTACTTATGTTACTCTAATCCTTCCTCTCTTTTTTAATTGTGTGTCACATAAGCATGTTTGCTAGTTCCAAATGTATGTTACCCCACTATGGCCAGCCTAAGCAGATCATGATTGTGAGAAGCATGATTTTCCGAGGCGTATATACCACCCCACATCATCTGTCCGGTGTAGACAAATCATGGCGACGCAATTGTTCCTCAACGATTAACTGTTCTTCCTCTTTGGTTTACCCTGCATTTGTTTTTAAATCATAAAATTTGACAACTACTTCAGTTCCTTTGCACATAACAAAACCGCACAATCGCACCCAACACAAAACTAAAAAAGAGAAAAAGGGACTCACGGCGCAGCCGCACACGATCTCCTACATGCATTTGGTCCCGTTGACATTCTGCCTGCTCACCTCCCATGAATACAAATTGTAGAATTCGTACGCCTCTGCCAGCGATTTCATATGAAAAAATCGTCCAGAGAATCCTACTCCTGCAATAACAATAGTACTTACTAGTTGTAGCAATTCATGGAGTTCCCCTGAAATTAAATCAAGCGAGAACTACTTTGGTAGTGTGGCAGAGATTAGTTGTAGCTCTAAGCACCCATTCAGAAAAGAAAGAGAAAAAAGTGCTCGTCTCAGTCAACCAAGATGGAGGGGCTACCCGCGCTTCCAGCCAACGCAGATAGTAGTGCTCGCGGCCGCCGGAGCACTGCGGCTGAAGGACTGAACTGCGCTGCACGAGTCAACGATGCGCGCCCTGTCACCGGCGCCTGCCTGTGTTTTGATTTTCGGTTTGAGATTTTTTTGCCCTAGGTCGAGATGGCTGAATTTCGGCCATTTTTAAAATTTTCGGCTGAAATTTGACTACAATTTGACTTAAATTTAATCAAAATTTGCCAAATTTAAGCAATTTCGGTCTAAAAATACTTTTCGCCCCAGGCCGAGATGGCCGAAATTCGACCGAAATCCACTTTTTTCAGCCGAAAAACAAAACAAAGGCGCCTGCCGACGCCACACCTCCGCCAGCCGACGCAACGTCGTGCGGGACTCGCCCGACAGCTCGACATCAGACAGGTCGCCAACCAGGCCGCGAGCCGGCGGGACCTAATTCACCGCTGGTGTCTCCGGCGACTCTACGCCTACGACAGAGTCGGCCACGGCGGGACCGGCGATGCCGGAAACGAACGGCACGCCGCGTACCACGGAATCGCTTGCCGTCCCCATCGATCTGCAGTACCGGCTCCGCGGGGAGCAAACTCGTAAGCCATGAAGTAGATCAAGAACAAAGATAGGGCCGGAGTTTAAGAGAGTTTAACTCACCCAGAGGCCAACGCCGGTGCCGTCGCTGCGGGAGTCGCCATGGACAGAT
Source organism: Triticum dicoccoides (assembly GCF_002162155.2). Lineage (NCBI taxonomy): Eukaryota > Viridiplantae > Streptophyta > Magnoliopsida > Poales > Poaceae > Triticum > Triticum dicoccoides. Next base: position 663,642,766 of record NC_041388.1, on the reverse strand, counting down.
CCAGACGGACCTCCAGCCTCAAATCGAAAAAGAGAAGCGGTGCAAGACGCACCGGGCCTGCGAGGTAAAGAAAAGGGGCCGCACTGCACGCTCTGCGCAAAGGTTCCCTTTTGCGTCAGCTGTGTGCCTCCCGCTGAGCCCACATGCGCGACGTGGACACGGGTATTCGAAAGTATGGACTGATGCATCTCTCATTATCTCATTACCATAATCTTTAACGCACGGATCACCTCGCCAGGACGACCCGATACCTGCGATCAGATGCCGCTGCGTGCAGCCTGTCCGCTCTCAACTAATGCCTGGCTACACCTAAAAAAAACTAATGCCTGGCTACTACGTGTAGTTACAATGTTACATTGACACATTGGTGGTAAATCACACAGCACACGGCCTACTATGTTCTCTCACCCGTTATGTTGAGGACTTGTTGGTTGATGACATGACTAGATAATTATACATACTACTTATGAAATAACATACAGACCATTAAGTATGCCTTCATTCAAACAAAAGATACATTCGTACACATGGATCAATCTGGTTGGTGAACAATTAAGTAGGGACAAGTACAAATAGATGGACTAATTAGTTGGTTAGGGAGCCCAGTTGGACCCCCGCGTCGCCCTCCTCTGGCGGCACGGGGGGAACGCATCCGCCGCCGCCAGGAACCCCCCTGCACCCGCCACCGCTGCGCCGCCGCCGGAGGGCCGGCCGGCGAAGCCGTGCCGCGCCCCGGGATGGTGGCGGCAGGGCGGATCCGTCCCCCATGCGCTTCCCCCTCCCCGCCCCGCGGATCCACCAGCCGCCGCCGGGACGCGCCAAACCCCGCCCGCTTCCGCCGCGTTGCCGTCGGTGGGCTGACCGGCGAGGCCGCGCCACGCCCCAGGATGCTGCCGCCGGCCGGATTCGTCCCCCGCGTGACTCCCCCACCCCCGGCCCCGCGTCCTCCCCGCCCCCACCCTGGCTCTGGCGCGGGCGCCACTCCTCCTAGCGCTGTTGCACGTCCCTGCCTGACGCCCTCCCCAGCAGACCTTCCCTCCACCCTCCGCGGTGAGGCCATGCCCTGCTGGTGCGACTGGTCGTGGGTTGGGTGCGGGATCTGCGGCCAGTCGCGGGGGTGTTCGCAGTCTGCCTTCCTGCAGGCGGCCCCCTCCTATCCGGCGGCCCTCTCCTTCCCAAGCTGCGGTGATGGCTCATGCGCGGAGGCAACGAAGGTACATTGCTAGAGGCAGTCACGAAGTCCCTCAAGACGGGTACTTGCTCGCGCTGCTCCGGCCCCGGCGAACTTGGACCCGCGTCTCTCCGGTGTCCATGGCTGCCGGTGTCCTCTGCCGGGCGGCTCCGGGCTCGAGAACCCAGCAGCTGTGTCCCTTCCAGCTCGCCTGGCTCCTCGATGTCTCGACGGCTATGGCCACGACAGCTCGGATCTGCGTACCTCCAATCCTAGCTTGCCAGCGTTTCTGTTTGCCGCCGCCCCACCCCCTCGTGGTTTACTTCACTGTCTGTCCTACATTGTACACTTCAAAGCCTTCCCTTTTTGCCAGATCCAATGCTCGTGGATCCGGAGGAGGTGCCACCCTCCGACGGCAGGTGCAGCCCGCCAACCCCCCTTCCGACATGGCGGCTCCGATCAGCGTTGGCTTCCTCATCCTCGTTTCCAGATTCGGCGGCTATGGGATTGCTTAGCCTCAGGCCAAGGAGAAATCAGTGCTCGGTTTGCCGATGCTGGTAACGACGACGTCTGCAGATGTCGTTTCCTCCTTGGAGGCGTTGTCAAGGCCCTCGGCTGCGCCCCTCTTCGAGCTCAGGGGAAACCCTAGGCCCGGTTCCTCCGGACCGGATGGCGACGGTGTCTCGGCGTCGTATTCCTTCTTGAAGGCACCATCTTGTTTGCTCGCGGTGTCCTCGGTCTTGGCTCTGGCGATGTTGGTGACCTTGTTGGTTCGAGTTTGCCGCTCTTTGTTTGGATTTGGTAGGTTTAGCTGTGTTGTATCCTCTCTTCGGGCTGAGCATCCCTTGTCTTTCTGTTGGAAATATGCCCTAGAGGCAATAATAAATTGATTATTATTATATTTCCTTGTTCATGATAATTGTTTATTATCCATGCTAGAATTGTATTGATAGGAAACTCAGATACATGTGTGGATACATAGACAAACACCATGTCCCTAGTAAGCCTCTAGTTGACTAGCTCGTTGATCAATAGATGGTTACGGTTTCCTGACCATGGACATTGGATGTCGTTGATAACGGGATCACATCATTAGGAGAATGATGTGATGGACAAGACCCAATCCTAAGCATAGCACAAGATCGTGTAGTTCGTATGCTAAAGCTTTTCTAATGTCAAGTATCATTTCCTTAGACCATGAGATTGTGCAACTCCCGGATACCGTAGGAGTGCTTTGGGTGTGCCAAACGTCACAACGTAACTGGGTGGCTATAAAGGTACACTACGGGTATCTCCGGAAGTGTCTGTTGGGTTGGCACGAATCAAGACTGGGATTTGTCACTCCGTGTGACGGAGAGGTATCTCTGGGCCCACTCGGTAGGACATCATCATAATGTGCACAATGTGATCAAGGAGTTGATCACGGGATGATGTGTTACAGAACAAGTAAAGAGACTTGCCGGTGACGAGATTGAACAAGGTATCGGGATACCGACGATCGAATCTCGGGCAAGTATCGTACCGCTAGACAAAGGGAATTGTATACGGGATTGATTAAGTCCTTGACATCGTGGTTCATCCGATGAGATCATCGTGGAACATGTGGGAGCCAACATGGGTATCCAGATCCCGTTGTTGGTTATTGACCGGAGAACGTCTCGGTCATGTCTGCTTGTCTCCCGAACCCGTAGGGTCTACACACTTAAGGTTCGATGACGCTAGGGTTATAAAGGAAGTTTGTATGTGGTTACCGAATGTTGTTCGGAGTCCCGGATGAGATCTCGGACATCACGAGGAGTTCCGGAATGGTCCGGAGGTAAAGATTTATATATAGGAAATCCTGTTTCGGCTATCGGGACAAGTTTCGGGGTCATCGGTATTGTATCGGGACCACCGGAAGGGTCCCGGGGGCCCACTGGGTGGGGCCACCTGCCCCGGGGGGCCACATGGGCTATAGAGGGTGCGCCTTGGCCTACATGGGCCAAGGGCACCAGCCCCAAGGGGGCCATGCGCCTAGGGTTTCACAAAAGGGAAGAGTCCCAATAGTGGAAGGCACCTCCTAGGTGCCTTGGGGGGGAGGGAAACCTCCCTGGCCGCCGCCCCCCTAGGAGATTGGATCTCCTAGGGCCGGCGCCCCCCCCCCCTTGGCCCTCCTATATATAGTGGGGAAGGAGGGCCTCTCAAGAAACACCTTTGCCTTTGGTGCAGCCCTCCCCTTCTCCCAAGTACTTCTCCTCTCCCGTGGTGCTTGGCGAAGCCCTGCAGGATTGCCACGCTCCTCCACCACCACCACGCCGTTGTGCTGCTGCTGGATGGAGTCTTCCTCAACCTCTCCCTCTCTCCTTGCTGGATCAAGGCGTGGGAGACGTCACCGGGCTGTACGTGTGTTGAACGCGGAGGTGCCGTCCGTTCGGCACTTGGTCATCGGTGATTTGGATCACGACGAGTACGACTCCATCAACCCCGTTCACTTGAACGCTTCTGCTTAGCGATCTACAAGGGTATGTAGATGCACTCTCCTTCCCCTCGTTGCTGGTCTCTCCATAGATAGATCTTGGTGACACGTAGGAAAATTTTGAATTTCTGCTACGTTCCCCAACAGTGGCATCATGAGCCAGGTCTATGCGTAGTTTCTATGCACGAGTAGAACACAAAGTAGTTGTGGGCGTTGGTTCAATATGCTTGCCGTTACTAGTCCAATCTTGATTCGGTGGCATTGTGGGATGAAGCGGCCCGGACCGACCTTACACGTACTCTTACGTGAGACTGGTTCCACCGACTGACATGCACTAGTTGCATAAGGTGGCTAGCGGGTGTCTGTCTCTCCCACTTTAGTCGGATCGGATTTGATGAAAAGGGTCCTTATGAAGGGTAAATAGCAATTGGCATATCACGTTGTGGCTTTTGCGTAGGTAAGAAACGTTCTTGCTTGAAACCCATAGTAGCCACGTAAAACATGCAAACAACAATTAGAGGACGTCTAACTTGTTTTTGTAGGGTATGCTATGTGATGTGATATGGCCAAAGGATGTGATGAATGATATATGTGATGTATGAGATTGATCATGTTCTTGTAATAGGAATCACGACTTGCATGTCAATGAGTATGACAACCGGCAGGAGCCATAGGAGTTGTCTTTATTTATTGTATGACCTGCGTGTCATTGAACAACGCCATGTAATTACTTTACTTTATTGCTAACCGGTAGCCATAGTAGTAGAAGTAATAAGTTGGCGAGACAACTTCATGGAGACACAATGATGGAGATCATGATGATGGAGATCATGGTGTCATGCCGGTGACGATGATGATCATGAAGCCCCGAAGATGGAGATCAAAAGGAGCAATATGATATTGGGCATATCATGTCACTATTTGATTGCATGTGATGTTTATCATGTTTATGCATCTTGTTTTCTTAGAACGACGGTAGTAAATAAGATGATCTCTCATTAAAATTTCAAGAAAGTGTTCCCCCTAACTGTGCACCGTTGCGACAGTTCGTTGTTTCAAAGCACCACGTGATGATCGGGTGTGATAGATCCTTACGTTCACATACAACGGGTGTAAGACAGTTTTACACATGCAAAACACTTAGGGTTGACTTGACGAGCCTAGCATGTGCATAGACATGGCCTCGGAACACAGAAGACCGAAAGGTCGAGCATGAGTCGTATGGTAGATACGATCAGCATGAAGATGTTCACCGATGTTGACTAGTCCGTCTCACGTGATGATCGGACACGGCCTAGTTGACTCGGATCATGTAATCACTTAGATGACTAGAGGGATGTCTATCTGAGTGGGAGTTCATAAGATGAACTTAATTATCCTGAACATAGTCAAAAGGTCTTCGCAAATTATGTTGTAGCTCGCGCTTCAGTTCTACTGTTTAGATATGTTCCTAGAGAAAATTTAGTTGAAAGTTGATAGTAGCAATTATGCGAACTAGGTCCGTAAACTGAGGATTGTCCTCATTGCTTCTTAGAAGGCTTATGTCCTTAATGCACCGCTCAATGTGCTGAACCTCGAACGTTGTCTGTGGATGTTGCGAACATCTGACATACACGTTTTGATAACTACGTGATAGTTTAGTTAAACGGTTTAGAGTTGAGGCACCGAAGATGGTTTTTGAAACGTCGCGAAACATATGAGATGTTTCGAGGGCTGAAATTGGGATTTCAGGCTCGTGCCCACGTCAAGAGGTATAAGACCTCCGACGATTTTCTTAGCCTGCAAACTAAGGGAGAAAAGCTCAATTGTTGAGCTTGTGCTCAGATTGTCTGAGTACAACAATCATTTGAATCGAGTGGGAGTTGATCTTCCAGATGAGACAGTGATGTTTCTCCAAAGTCATTGCCACCAAGCTGCTAGAGCTTCGTGATGAACTATAATATATCAGGGACATGTATGATGATCCTTGAGATATTCGCGATGTTTGACACCAAAGTAGAAATCAAGAAGGAGCATCAATTGTTGATGGTTGGTGAAACCACTAGTTTCAAGAAGGGCAAGGGCAAGAAGGGATACTTCATGAAACGGCAATTCAGCTGCTGCTCTGGTGAAGAAACCCAAGGTTGAACCCAAACCCGAGACTAAGTGCTTCTATAATAAGGGGAACAGCCACTGGAGCAGAATTACCCTAGATACTTGGTAGGTTAGAAGGCTGGCAAGGTCGATAGAAGTATATTGGATATACATTGTGTTGATGTGTACTTTACTAGTACTCCTAGTAGCACCAGGGTATTAGATACCGGTTCGGTTGCTAAGTGTTAGTAACTCGAAATAAAAGCTACGGAATAAACGGAGACTAGCTAAAGGTGAGCTGACGATATGTGTTGGAAGTGTTTCCAATGTTGATATGATCAAGCATCGCACGCTCCCTCTACCATCGAGATTGGTGTTAAACCTAAATAATTATTATTTGGTGTTTGCGTTGAGCATAGACATGATTGGATTATGACTATAGCAATACGGTTATTCATTTAAGGAGAATAATTGTTACTCTGTTTATTTGAATAATACCTTCAATGGTCTTACGCCTAAAATGAATGGTTTATTGAATCTCGATCGTAGTGATACACATGTTCATGCCAAAAGATATAAGATAGTAATGATAGTACCACCTACTTGTGGCACTGCCACTTAAGTCATATCGGTATAAAACGCATGAAGAAGCTCCATGTTGATGGATCTTTGGGCTCACTCGTTTTTGAAAAGTTTGAGACATGTGAACCATGTCTATTGGTGTATATGCATGAAGAAACTCCATGCAAATGGACCGTTTGAACTCACTTGATCTTGAATCACTTGAGACATGCAAATCATACCACATGGGCAAGATGACTGAAATCCTCGGTTTCAGTAAAATGGAACCAGAAAGCAACTTGCTGGAAGTAATACATTTTGATGTATGCAGTCCAATGAGTGCTGAGGCGTGTAGTAGATATGTTCTTACTTCACAGATGATTTGAGTAGATGTTGAGTATATTTACTTGATGAATCATGAGTCTGAATTATTGAAAGGTTCAAGTAATTTCAGGGTGAAGTTGAAAGATCGCCGTGACAAGAGGATAAAATATCTATGATATGATCATAGAGATGAATATCTGAATTACGAGTTTGGCACAGAATTAAGACATTGTGGAAATTGTTTCACAACTGATACAGCCTGGAACACCATAGTGTGATGGTGTGTCCGAACATCATAACTGCACCCTATTGGATATGATGCATACCATGATGTCTCTTATCGAATTACCACGATAGTTTATGGGTTAGGCATTAGAGACAACCACATTCACTTTAAATAGGGCACCACTTAATTCCGATGATATGACACCGTATGAACTATGGTTTAGAGAAACCTAAGCTGTCATTTCTTAAAAGTTTGGGGCTGCGACGCTTATGTGGAAAAGTTTCAGGCTGATAAACTCGAACCCAAAGAGGATAAATGCATCTTCATAGGACACCCAAAACAGTTGGGTATACCTCCTGTCTCAGATCCGAAAGCAATAAGGGATTGTTTCTAGAATCGGGTCCTTTCTCGAGGAAAAGTTTCTCTCTAAAGAATTGAGTGGGAGGATGGTGGAGACTTGATGAGGTTATTGAACCGTCACTTCAACTAGTGTATAGCAGGGCACAAAGAGTTGTTCCTGTGGCACCTACACCAATTGAAGTGGAAGCTTATGATATTGATCATGAGACTTCGGATCAAGTCACTCCTAAGCCTCGTGGGATGACAAGGATGCGTACTACTTCAGAGTGGTACGTAATCCTGTCTTGGAAGTCATGTTGCTAGACAACAATGAACCTACGAGCTATGGAGAAGCGATGGTGGGCCCGGATTCCGATAAATGGCTCGAGGCCATAAAATCCAAGAGAGGATCCATGTATGAAAACAAAGTGTAGACTTTGGCAGAACTACTTGATGGTCGTGAGGCTGTTGAGTACAGATGGATTTAAAAGGAAGACGGACAATGATGGTAAATGTCACCATTAAGAAAGCTCGACTTGTCGTTAAGAAGTTTCCCGACAAGTTCAAGGAGTTAACTACGGTGAGACTTTCTCACTCGTAGAGATGCTAAGAGTCTGTTGGAATTATATTAGCAATTACTGCATCATTTATGAAATCTTGTAGATAGGATATCAAAACATTGTTTCCTCGACGATTTTTGAGGAAAGGTTGATGTGATACAACCGGAGGTTTTGTCAATCCTGAAATATGCTAATAAGTATGCAAAGCTCCAGCAATCCTTCTGAGGACTGGAGTAAGCATCTTGGAGTTGGAATGTATGCTTTGATGAGATGATCAAAGATTTTGGGTGTATACAAAGTTTATGAGAAACTTGTATTTCCAAATAAGTGAGTGGGAGCACTATAGAATTTCTGATGAGTATATGTTGTTGACATATTGTTGATCGGAAATGATATAGAATTTCTGGAAAGCATATAGGGTTATTTGGAAAGTGTTTTTCAATGGAAAGCCTGGATTAAGCTACTTGAACATTGAGCATCAAGATCTATAAGGATAGATCAAAACGCTTGATAGTACTTTCAAATGAGCACATACCTTGACATGATCTTGAAGGTGTTCAAGATGGATCAGTCAAAGAAGGAGTTCTTTCCTGAGTTGTAAGGTATGAAGTTAAGACTTAAAGCTCGACCACGGCAGAATAGAGAGAAAGGACGAAGGTCGTCCCCTATGCTTAAGACATAGGCTCTACAGTATGCTATGCTGTGTACCGCACCTGAAATGTGCCTTGCCATGAGTCAGTCAAGGGGTACAAGAGTGATCCAAGAATGGATCACAGAACAGCGGTCAAAGTTATCCTTAGTAACTAGTGGACTAAGGAATTTTCTCGATTATGGAGGTGGTAAAAGAGTTCGTCGTAAAGGGTTACGTCGATGCAAGCTTAACACCTATCCGGATAGCTCTGAGTAGAGATACCGGATACGTATAATGGAGCAACAATTTAGAATAGCTCCAAGTAGAACAGTTATTTGGAATAGCTCCAAATAGAACGTGGTAGCTACATCTAGGAGATGACATAGAGATTTGTAAAGCACACACGGATCTGAAAGGTTCAGACCCGTTGACTAAAACCTCTCTCACAAGCAACATGATCAAACCCAGAACTCATTGAGTGTTAATCACATAGTGATGTGAACTAGATTATTGACTCTAGTAAACTCTTTGGATGTTGGTCACATGGCGATGTGACCTGTGAGTGTTAATCACATGGCGATGTGAACTAGATTATTGACTCTAGTGCAAGTGGGAGACTATTGAAAATATGCCCTAGAGGCAATAATAAATTGATTATTATTATATTTCCTTGTTCATGATAATCGTTTATTATCCATGCTAGAATTGTATTGATAGGAAACTCAGATACATGTGTGGATACATAGACAAACACCATGTCCCTAGTAAGCCTCTAGTTGACTAGCTCGTTGATCAATAGATGGTTACGGTTTCCTGACCATGGACATTGGATGTCGTTGATAACGGGATCACATCATTAGGAGAATGATGTGATGGACAAGACCCAATCCTAAGCATAGCACAAGATCGTGTAGTTCGTATGCTAAAGCTTTTCTAATGTCAAGTATCATTTCCTTAGACCATGAGATTGTGCAACTCCCGGATACCGTAGGAGTGCTTTGGGTGTGCCAAACGTCACAACGTAACTGGGTGGCTATAAAGGTACACTACGGGTATCTCCGAAAGTGTCTGTTGGGTTGGCACGAATCGAGACTGGGATTTGTCACTCCGTGTGACGGAGAGGTATCTCTGGGCCCACTCGGTAGGACATCATCATAATGTGCACAATGTGATCAAGGAGTTGATCACGGGATGATGTGTTACGGAATGAGTAGAGAGACTTGCCGGTGACGAGATTGAACAAGGTATCGGGATACCGACGATCGAATCTCGGGCAAGTATCGTACCGCTAGACAAAGGGAATTGTATACGGAATTGATTAAGTCCTTGACATCGTGGTTCATCCGATGAGATCATCGTGGAACATGTGGGAGCCAACATGGGTATCCAGATCCCGCTGTTGGTTATTGACCGGAGAACGTCTCGGTCATGTCTGCTTGTCTCCCGAACCCGTAGGGTCTACACACTTAAGGTTCGATGACGCTAGGGTTATAAAGGAAGTTTGTATGTGGTTACCGAATGTTGTTCAGAGTCCCGGATGAGATCCCGGACGTCACGAGGAGTTCCGGAATGGTCCGGAGGTAAAGATTTATATATAGGAAATCCTGTTTCGGCTATCGGGACAAGTTTCGGGGTCATCGGTATTGTACCGGGACCATCGGAAGGGTCCCGGGGGCCCACCGGGTGGGGCCACCTGCCCCGGGGGGCCACATGGGCTATAGGGGGTGCGCCTTGGCCTACATGGGCCAAGGGCACCAGCCCCAAGGGGCCCATGCGCCTAGGGTTTCACAAAAGGGAAGAGTCCCAATAGTGGAAGGCACCTCCTAGGTGCCTTGGGGGGAGGGAAACCTCCCTGGCCGCCGCCCCCCTAGGAGATTAGATCTCCTAGGGCCGGCGCCCCCCCCCCTTGGCCCTCCTATATATAGTTGGGAAGGAGGGCCTCTCAAGAAACACCTTTGCCTTTGGTGCAGCCCTCCCCTTCTCCCAAGTACTTCTCCTCTCCCGTGGTGCTTGGCGAAGCCCTGCAGGATTGCCACGCTCCTCCACCACCACCACGCCGTTGTGCTGCTGCTGGATGAAGTCTTCCTCAACCTCTCCCTCTCTCCTTGCTGGATCAAGGCGTGGGAGACGTCACCGGGCTGTACGTGTGTTGAACGCGGAGGTGCCGTCCGTTCGGCACTTGGTCATCGGTGATTTGGATCACGACGAGTACGACTCCATCAACCCCGTTCACTTGAAAGATTTCGCTTAGCAATCTACAAGGGTATGTAGATGCACTCTCCTTCCCCTCATTTCTGGTCTCTCCATAGATAGATCTTGGTGACACGTAGGAAAATTTTGAATTTCTGCTACGTTCCCCAACACTTTCTGCTCCAGACACCATGTTCACGCCTGTCTGTGTTCGTGTCATGTGTTGTACCCTTATCTGTACTTATTCTGCTCATTCTATCAATGCAATGATACGCAAGCATTGCGTATTCGCGAAAAAAAATTTAGTTGGTTAGAGCAAAAACAAGGCATCTACTACAGCCCTTTGCCCCCCTGGGTTGCCCCTACACTGCTCCCCGAGCATAATAACGCAGAGTGCGCAAGGGTAGGCCCCCAGGAGGAGCAACAAACACGCAGCGAGGAATGCCAAGTCCAAGTCGTTGGTGTTGTTCAACATGAAGATAGAGATGCTGACAACCATGGCACTTAGGCAGCCCAAAAGGCAGATCATCACCCACCCGCTGCACTCCTCCGGCTCCGCCACCGCTAGCAGCTCCTGCTCCTTGTCGGCCATCGTACTCGCGTCTTCGTCGTCCGGCCTCTCAGTTGACCGACCAGTCTATATATTTTCTTGGGTTGGTCTGGTTTGGGTTTTGTTTGGAGTACGTAACAAGTAACAAGATCGATGACATCTCTATATATAGGTGGATTACTAATACGTACTAGTAGAATGCCCGTGCGTTGCCACGGGCTTCTTAAAAACGTTATGATGCCATTCATGGAGCTAAAATATTTGAGAACAATGTTGTCTCAACTAATAGCTAGTAGCTAGTACTGCACACATGGAAATAAACATGAGCGAAGTAAACATGTTATACCCTCTAGTAGGCTAGGTAGAAGCCGCGGTCTCCTCAGCGGCCTTCTTGTCAGCAGCGGCCTTCTCGGCAGTGAGTCGGTCGGCTTCGAGGATGGTGGACATGGAGATGACGAAGTTGACATGGACGAACGGCGGCCAGCAGTCGCGTAGGAGATGCTCCCCAAAAACTTAATTGCCCCTATCCGCACAGGATCTCAAGGGATGGGGTTCCGGAGGCCTCCTCTCCCGTACAATCATGCACCCGGTGGACAGGATGAGATCACCAGCGGCAGCAACACGGAGTGGAAGGACAGTGGGCATGTGTGTGGAGGCAGAGCAAACGTGAGTTGTTCTTCGTGGCGGCTAGGGTTGGCCGACACGTCCAATATATACGCGTGGTCGGGTGAAGAGACATGGGCTGGAAAGCGCGCGAGTACATAGGTCTAAGCTCAGCTAAGCTCATACACGACACACGACACAAGACGTGGCATGGTGTGAAACCATTTCTCTTCTCAAGCTCCAATAGCATGTGGGAGAAGAACCCTTATAAAGAGATTCAACTCTTTCTCTAAATCTGGTGTGGTACTAAACCTGACCACTCCCCTTGTCATGGTATCTTACATGGGCCCTTGGTGATTTTTTTGAAATTGTTAGATGGGCTTAAAGCCCACCCATATTTCAACATGTGTTTTGTTCTGCCTAAGAGCATCTATAACCCGATACCCCCATACCCGCCCAAAACGCCGAGACGGGTTGCCTGGGCAGTGACCGGACGCAAAAACGCAACCCAACCGGCTTCCCCATAGCCGGCCCAAACGCCCTGACTAACCGACACTCCCCATATCCGACCCAAATCTGGGGCGGATATGAGGAGGCCCGGACGCACCCGGGCACGCCCAGCACATCGGACTAATGGATAGGGCCCACGCTGGGAAGCGAAGAGACCGATGTTCTGACGGACGCCTCCTCTGCTCCTCATCATGTGGCGCTGCTCCGGCCTGCTGCCCAAGGGAGGAAGCCAACTATTTCAGCCGGACGGCGACAGCAGAACCCTATCCCACCCATTTCTTCCCCTTTCTCCTCTCCATCATCGACACTTCCTCTTCCATCTACCTCTAGCGATGCCGAGGCGATGGATCACCACCAATGCCATGCTAACGTCGGAGCACCGGGTGCAACTTCTGGAGAAGATCCAGGCGAGACAGGTTGCTTGTTTTGCTGCCGACCATCCTCCGAATTTGCCGGTGCCGTCGGAGTATGAGGAGCGGGTGGAGGAGGATCTGGAGCCCATGGAGGAGGAGGCGGCAGAGTCGGAGAAGTGGGCTTTGCCATGGCATACGTAGAGTATGAGGCCGCCCAAGCGATGGCAAGAGAGGAGCAGACCGCCATCCTCGCGTCCATTCATGACGAGGCCTACCAGCAATTCATCTAGCAGGATCAAGCGGCGACTTCGCCGAACTGGTTGTGGAGGCAAAGGCAGAGGTGGTTATGCTTTACCTATGTACGTAGTAGCACGTAGGTTTTTATTTGCATGTGTATGATGAATTTTAGGTATGAAGAGTTTCATGGTTGTGTGGAGGACGGTTTTGGTGCAGTGTCTAGTCATTGCCCACGGACGCGCCCGGGCATTGGGGGCGGCTCTTGGGTATTGTGGCTGCGTCCGCGGGCATTTGGGGGCCGACTTTTGGGTATTGGGGGCGCATTCGCGGGCATTTAGGGGCCGCCTTGTGGGTATTGTGGTTGTAGATGCTCGAAGGCCTTGGGAAGCTTTTGCAAATTGCAAGGAACCAAGGATACTGGGCATTCCTAATAGCATTTCGCAGATTGTCGGTCACATGTTTCTCTTCCTACTCTCCCTTCCATCAACTACCCCTCAACAAATACAAACCCGACGACATTTGACAAATGGAAACACCCAACTTGCAATGCAGTGACGTTCAGCTTCATTTCTAGCTCACTGTTAGGAAGCACATGATGATGATCAACCATATGAGGGCATTAAGGGATAAGGACATGATCAACAATCCTGAATCTAGTGTGTTGTAAGATCTACCCTTGAGTTCCTAATATTCAGATCTTCCAAGTGGGAAAAATCCTAGCCAAACAATGTAGGCATGAAAGCAACAACAATTAGCATTTCATATATAATCATGGGAGGAAACATTTAAGAAAAAAAGAATAAAACAAAATATGACACATCAGAGCTTTCATGCTTAAATAATCAGAATTATATGAAATTTCATTCCAAACATATGTTAATTCAACGTAGCACTTATGTATTACTCACCCAATCTGCCAACCCATTAATAACATTTCACAGGTAAACATAAAATATATGACATCCATCACAACGGCGAGATCATCTCATGAAGTTTATGTAGCAAGACAACTCACTAAACGAACAACTCAATCAATTATGAGCACTTAATGTCAAGATCATCAAGCTTCGGGCCTAGCATTTCACGGATAATCATTTCAGCTTTTTTGTTCTTCTCTGCTCTTCCTGTATGCATGATCATCAAGCTTTGGATGCATGATCAGTGTGATAGCTTAGCTGAAAAACAGAAGAATATATCATCTGAGATGTTCATTACTACCATGAAGGCATTCCTTCAGGCTCATGTTATCCATCAGATTAAACATCAGGAACCCCGAACACATAAAGATAATAAAAATTCATCAGGAGAAACAAAATCAGGGAAGTTAGACAAGAGTGGTGGGTGAACCTGTCGCGTCCTCCTCAAGAATCATTGGAGCCTGGCGATGTACCTATGGCTGAGGCAGCCGGGCAGCTGCAACTCCCGGTAGAAGGCACTCTCCTGGTCCTCGTGGTCCTGTCGCCACCACCCGCAATGGTGCACTATCGCGATGAGGCCATCGGCTTAGCAGTCACAGTGCCGTGGAGCAGGCACCTGCTTGTAAAGCTCGTAATGTGGCATCATGGGCAGCGTCGCGCCCGAGTGCGGTCGCTGGTAAATTCTGAACTCCTGCGCCGAAGTGCCCTTTAGAAACACTCATCAACTAATGTTTTCGATACAACATGCACATCTTCGCAAATCCTAAAAGCAAACGTGCAAGCAACAAGGTCCCATAGTAGATATACAGTAAATACAGAAAAAGGATAACTTGCTTTTTCTGAATTACCACAAACCTCAAGAAATTCGATAGTATCTCAGAATTTTCTTAGAGGCGACAAATGAGACCTGTAAATCATCAATATGTGACATGTGGTGCTTCAACTATACTAACACGAGATGCAGCACATGGGATTAATACCTTGATGTAAGACTTGAGTTTGATTAGTTTGCTACTCCCTCCGGTCCTTTTTACTCTGCATATTAGAATTCTCTGAAATCAAACTTCACAAAATTTGACCGTATTTATATGAAAAAATATCAACATCTGCCATGCTAAAGTTATATAATATGAAACTTTAAGTCATGACACATCTAGTGGTATTGATTTCAGATTATGAATGTTGGTACTTTTTTCTACAAAGTTAGTCAAACTTTACGAGGCATGACTTCAGTCAAATCTTATATGCGAACTAAAAAGGACCGGAGGGAGTACTAAATTTTATTTTCCCCTTTGGTATATAAGGCCACTCACTGAAAAAAATTTGCTACGAGGACCGGCTAAAATAATCTCTTAGACAAAATATATGTAAACATGCATACATGAGAATTTTCATTGTAAAATAAGTAAAGGCCAGGAGTATATCAAACTGCTTACTTTCCGTAAAGACGAGATGGTCAACATAAAAGAGTGCACTATCCAAAGCCTAAGCCCCACATCATTGGTAGAAACTGCAAGCCAAATCAGACAACGGCAAAATGAAGTGCCCTGATATCTGCTTCATCATCAGCTAAGTACTGAGAGAAGCTCATCCTGAACTTCCAAAAGCACATATGACGTAAAAGAAAAGCTGTTAAAAACATACTATCTTTTTACATGCTCTTTTTCATATTTTACTTGTGACTTCTAATAAATAGATATAGAATTACCCCGCAAAAAAAGATATAGAATTATTCTGAACACATTAATAGAGGTTCCTGAAATTCTATGGAGGATCTAAACAATCAAAGAACAAACGGCAACTATGGGGAAGCCCAAATATACATATTCTCCTTTTGTTTCCCATCTGTTGTTTTACAATATAAAAGCACAATTAGCAAAACAGATATTAGAGCAGTTTTATGTCCTTGGATTAGAAATAACCATGGTGATTGAGATCAAGATTCTAGACTAAAAAGGTTAGTCCAAACACAACAGCGTTGACATGTTTGATTTTTTTTAACTCACCTGCATAACAAGAAGATTAAGCAGCACCATTGTCATGTTTCTCCAGCTCCCCGCGTTATTCAACACTAATGTAGGTCCGAGCAGCTTCATTGCCCCCAGTAGATAATGCCTCTGGCTTTGTTCCCCTCTGTAATGGCCTCTTCTCCACCATCTTTATAGTGGTACACAGAAATAATTGATCCTCACTAAAGCTAATAGAAAATGTACCTGCAAGATACGCAAACTGCCGCCAATGCATTCAGGAACACATAAAATCAGGGACACCTGAATTAGTACTAAAATTATGTTAATGTCAAATTATTCGGTCTTGTTCCCATAAAAAATCCCAATGTAACTATGTTTCAGTTCTTCATCATTCCTTCCACTTTCCTGAAAGAAGGAAAAGGAATAGGGCAGAATTTACAAAGGCGGATATCTTACTGGAGAAATAACAATGAATATTTTAGGTTTTTCAAATAAATTCACAAATGTTGAAGTGGTATACCAGGCCAAAATAATTTAAAAATGTCAATTGATCTAACACAAATTCATGTGTAGATGAATCTGTAATGTCCGTGTGAACAAATGTGAACAAATGACACTGGAGAAACAATAGTATGTACACCAGATATTTAAACCCGATTATAAGCGCACATCATGAACATCATGATTGAAATTAAAGAAAAAACCTGAAACTGTTTGATGCAAATCAAAATCTTGTCAATAGCATCTTGACACCAGTCTATGACCCGTGACAATTAGGCCATTGCAGCTCCTAGTAGTATATATCTTCTTAGCAGGCTCACCAACCCTCTCAGTCAGAATTGCTTCAATATTCATATGAACATCCTTCATATCCATTATCCCTCTTTAGGGCACCTTCACAGCCTATGTCGCGGTGGAGTTTAAGCAATTGAAGCCACACACCATGGGATAGATGTTAAAAGAAAAAGCGCATTGAAGCAAACATACCGAATGTCACGACGGCTTCTTGTCCACATGGCGCGCCTCCACTCCTTCTACTTTCCTCGCTGCCATTGAGAGGAAGGGCCTCCATGTTCTGCCTCCTCTCCACCCTCGCCGATGCCATGTCGTCATGTTTTCGTGGTCACGCTGTGTGATTAGATGGGAACAGAGAAAGTAGACCCAATGGTGAACATACATAGATGCAACGGAGGGGCGCCTCGTCGTCTGAGGCCGTAGATGGCACAGAGTAGGGGTCCGGGCGTGGTCGGTGCAGATCATGGTGGTCGAGATGGCCAATTGCGAGGTTGGTGGCCTAGGTGGCCGATGTGCTCGACAACGAGATCCAGCAGGCGACGTGCGGTGGAGTGAGAGGATGGAGGCGGTGGCGTGCGGTGGAGAGAGAGAGATGGAGGCGGCGGCAGCACAGATGCGGCCGTCGCATGGTGGAAGGCCTTGGACAGCGGCAGGGATGTTGGTGGCCAGCGCAGGGCAAGCAGGAGGCCGGCAAACGGTGGAGGGAGGCGACCGGCTATGCGGGAAGGGAGGAGGTCGATGTCTGGGGGGAGGGAGGCAACCGACGTACTATGGCCAGGGCAGTTGCTCATGGAGGAGGGAGAGATTCCGGGAGGAGGGATTTTTTTCCTTAAATTCTGTTATTTGTTTCCTTCCAATTCGTTATTTTATTTCCTACTAAAGCAAATTGCATTGATGGGAGGAATCGATTGATTTAGGTAAATTAGGAAAGTTAGACCTGTGATCTTTTATACGTTAGGAACGTGTTGGTTTATAAGGAAATTGTGTAGAGAAAAGTAAACCCATAGAAAAAGGGTGGAAGGGGAGACCAAAAAACCCAGACGAAAAAAAAACCAGACGAAAAAAAACCAGACGAAAATGATGGAACTATTCAACCAACTCGTCCATTAGGAGTAGAGATACGTCTTCGTCTCATCTCGGTTGTACTGAATCCAATCCATGCAAGATTCAAGTTGCCGGACAATCGCACGACAGCATTCCGGTTTTGGGATCCTTTCGGATTTTTTGTTTTTTTTTCTTCTACGGGTTTTCCCTTTCATATTTTAAATTTAATTTTTTTGGGAAATTTCTAAAAATACATTCAGTTTTTTGGTTTTTAGCAATTTAAAAAAATATATCATAATTTCAATTTTTTGATTTTATTAAATGTTCGGAATTTCAAAAGGTATTTCTACCTTTTATTTTTCTTATTCTTATTCTTAAAAAGTATTTTTGTTTAAAAAGTGTTCATGTTCATTAAAATATGTTAGCAAATTTTTTAAAAAATTGCACATCTTTTCAAAAATCTTCTCATAATCAAGAAAACACATTTTTTAAATTAATACATTTTATGTGCTTCAAAACGCCAAAATAGGAAATATATATCAAAAAACAACTAAACAAACATGTAATACATTTTATGTGCTTCAAAACGCCAAAATAGGAAATATATATCAAAAAACAACTAAACAAACATGAAAAACAATCTCTTGTACACTAGTTCCAGTCGCTAGCGTCAAATAGGTTGGCCTAGTCGTGGTTAGCCACGTGGATGCTATATCTTGCTTACCGCGATATATAACTTGCCTTCCCTCGGTGCTCCACTACGCCCAACACTCTAGCACTAGAGCAGTTTTAGTAAGGTTCTATAAACCGGTTCAGACTGGTTTTAGAACCTTCGGCGTGTTTTTCTCGTCTTTTTATGCACATAGATCGGTCAATACTACGCAAACCATCCATCGACCGGCAATAGCTGAATAATCCGTGTATCTGTCTCTGCTCTGAAATTTTCTTTTCCTTACAATTTCTTCTTATCCCTTGATTGAACTGAATCCAATCAAAACCAACCAGTTCAAACTAGTCTACGCCAGATGGATCAAAGATATAGCCTCCATCCTATATCTCCGATCCATCTGGCGTCTCCTCCTAAACCTTTCTTTTTTCCTTTTGAGGTCTCCTCTTGAACCTAACAAATGTACGGGTCATGCGCCACCGCCGAGTCTCAGTCCCCACGTTTGACGCTCGCGCAGGGGATGCATCTCTAAGATATCTTGGTTGATTTAGGGTTTGTCACCGAGACTTAGCTAAGTCTTGGTTGAATGATGCCATCATATCGGACGTTGCAACCGGTGGTTCCAGCAATGTCTTGTCCTAGCATACACCAATGTCGCCGCGGCATGCCGCGTCGTTGTCGGCTCAAGAGTCAGTCCGCCATTGGCTTGGTGTTTTTTATCACGCCTCGGCCAGTATCGCAGCAGGTATTCACATCGTCTCCTGATCCTACTCAACTAGTCGCCATCGTTTATACCGGCCTATGCGCGTTGGGGGGCAAACATGGAAAAAAAACTAAGGCATGACTACTATGTGTAGTTACAATGCCATAATGGCATGCTGATGGTAAATCACACAGCACCCGGACTACAATGTCCGGTTACTATGTTCTCTCACCCGTTATGTTGAGGACTTATTGGTTGATGACATGACTAGCTATACGTATGAGGTAACATACAGACCATCAAGTATGCCTTCAAACAAGAGATACATACGTGCACATGCATGGATTAATCTGATGCACAATTAAAATAGGGACAAGTACAGATTGATGGATTAACTAGTTGGTTAGAGCAAAAACAAAGCATCTACTACAGCCCTTTGCCCCCCTGGGTTACCCCTATACTGCTCCCCGAGCAGAATCACGCAAAGGGCGCAAGGGCAGAGCCCCAGGAAGAGCAACACATACGCGGCGAGGAGCGCCAAGTCCAAGCCGTTCGAGTAGTTGACCAACGTGAAGAGGGAGAGTCCGATGACCGTGATGCCTGCGCAGCCCAAAAGGCAGATTATCACCCACCTGCTGCACTCCTCGGGCTCCGCCGTCGCCGCCAGCAGCTCCTCCTGCTCCTTGTCGTCCATCCTACTCGCGGTTTCGCCGTCCGGCCTCTCAGTTGATCGACCAGTCTACTAAATTTTTTTGGGTTGGTTTGGTTTGGGTTTGTTTGGAGTACGAGCATAACTGGTTTGCTACCAACATTTGGCATTGCTAATATTTGGCAAGCCAACTTTTGGCAAAATCAAAAGTTGCCAACATTTGGCAACTTTTTATGAGATTGGCAACAAGAATAGGCAAGCAACCAATTTTTAGCCAATATTTGGCAGTTGCTAAAATTTGGCATGCCAACTTTTGGCATCAAACCAATTATGCTCTACGTAACAAGTAAAGAAGATCGCTGGCATCTCTATATATATAGGGTTTCTTTTGTGCGGGATACTGTATATATAGTAGCTGAATAATACGTATACGTCTTCGTCTCATCTCGGTTGTACTACTAAATCCAATCCATGCAAGATTCAAACTAGGTGTGTTAAAAAAAAAGATTCAAACTAGGTCATGTATGACAACTTCCAGCCTATCTCCCCCGATGGCAATTCCTAATTGAGCGTCAAGTTGACCAACAATCGCACAGCCAGCTAGCCACAGCGTTCCCGTTTTGGAACCTTCTAGATGCCTGCCTGGTTTTTACCAGTTTTTGGAATCTTCTGGTCCGATTATTTTGTTTTTCCTTCTACGACTTTTTCCCCTTTTAGAAAATGTTCAAAAAATATTTGGATTTTCTAATGTTCATTTTTTTTTAAAAAATCCGAAATTTCAAAAAAGTATAAAATGTTCTAATTTTTGATAATTGTTAGTATTTTAAATACCCAAATGGTAAGTGCCACACGTGTGGCACGAAGCATTCCGGCCCTAACATATTTTACAATTAAAGTTGCCATCCGAAAAAAAATAAAAATAAAACTTGCCATCTAAAAAGGAAGTTGCCATGCTTGATAACTAAAGTTGTTATTCTCGCGTCACTAAACTTGACATAAAAAATGTTCGTAGTTGCCATATGTTCGTGGCACACGTGTATTATTTATCAGGGTCATTTAAAAATGAAAATGTTAACGCCCACACGTGTAGACGTTAGCCAACTCGTCCACATGCCTCCATCACCGTTTAGTAACTTCTGCATGAATCTTGACACGAATTAGCTGATTTTGTATGCTACGTAGGACAACTCACGTGTGTGGTGTGAGAGAGGTCGCCCACACATCCGTTTTACCACATGAAGGGGCCAGTGTGTGGGCGTTTAGCAGTTCGCCCACACACCAGTTTTTCAGTCACGCACAAGGACTGGTGTGTGGGCGTTTGCCATCTCACCACACACCCGCCTCCTCTTCCACACCCAAGCTGCCAGTTGCCATGCGTTTTGCAGTGTACATGGCAACTGCCTTAGTATGATTGCAAGTAGATGGCAACTTTTTTTTTACCCGAACATGTCAGTTGCCATATGTTTTGCATGGTACATGCCAACTGCGCTAGCGTGCACGTAAGTAGATAGCAACTCTTTCTTTTTAAATGGCAACTGCCCTAGCGTGCTTGTGAGCACATGGCAACTCTCTCTTTTACCCGAACATATTTTTTGCCATGCCTTTTTTTGTAGCGCTACATGGCAACTGCCTAGTGTTAGTAGGTGACAACTCCTAAAGTTTTTGAAATCATGGCAACTGCAGTAGACCAGACCACACATGACAACAGCTGTAGTTGTCCAAAAAATGGCAATCTGGAACTTTGACCTGAGATGGCAACTGCAGTTGAGCAAACATGGCAATTGCACTTAAACGAACATGGACGAGGGTCCGGCCCATGGCAACTGCGGGGCGCGCGGTAAAGTGTCACGTGGGGCGTGCGAGACCATGAGGTACGAAGCCTGACGTACCGGGCGTGTGGGCCTATCTATTTCGCCCACATGCACGTGTGTAAGAGGGATCAGGAGGGAAAAAAGAGGCGTGTGGGCGCTAATTGTTTTGCTCACACACAGACGTATGGGCTAGTTCTCTTAGGCACCACACAGAATGTGTGGGTAGATTTCTTAACGCCCACACGTGTGGCAGTTATTGGCGTCCTTTAAAAAATGTTCATATTCTTTAAAAAAATACTTGCCTTTAAAAGGGGTTCACAATCTTCAAAACGTGTTTGCAAAAGATATAAAAAAATATTCACATCTTTTCAAGAAACGTTCTCAGAATTTCAAAATAATCACTTTTATGTAAATCATTTTGTGTCTTTCAAAAGACCAAAATAGAGAACTGACGCTCGTGGCAGGGATTGGAATTAGCATCCAAGAGAGATTGTGGTCTGCGGATCAATCTGTGGTTGAGTTGGTTAGGTGGACAATGGTATCCCCCAGCTCACCAGGATTCAAATCCTGGTGCTCGCACTATTCCTGGATTTATTTCAGAATTTTCGGCGATGCGCTTTTAGTGGGAGGAGATGTTCCTGTCGACGACGAGGCGCCTACGGTGACTTCGTAAATCTCAAGATGATATGCCGGCTCAGTCTCTCGGTGGTGCTCATAGGGGTAGAATGTACGTGTGTGCGTTCATAGGGGTAAGTGTATGCGCGTGTATATGAGCGCTTGTGTCTGTACTGATGCTCAAAAAAAAAAGAGAGATTGCGGTCTTTTATGTGGGCGCCGAGACCTCCTCGTTAGCGCGCTCGGCGCCCGATCCCGTTGCTGGCGCCTACACGCACGAACAAATTGGGCTGGCCCATTAAAAAAGCACAACATGACTCCTCGATTCGCATCACTCGCTCGGCAAAGAAAAAGATCGCTGTCAATCGCGTACAGGTACATTTGCTCTTGATCAAACTCCCCTCAAAAAAGTTTTTTTTTTGCGAAATCCCTCAAAAAAGTATATCAAATTTGAAGAAAAATTAAAAAAAAGAAAAAAGTTCACTGATTTTGAAAGAAAAGATCATCGATTTCGAAAAAAAATCTTGGGTTTTTAAAAAACAGGAAAGCTGGATGGGCCAGCGCCGTTATAGAACTAGGTGGGTACAGGGGGAGCGTGCGCCCTGTCTCAAATGGCTTGTATTCGGCGCTTAAGGCGCCGAATAGGATTTGGCATGTCTTGCTTATTGCGAGATAACTACCTTGCCTCTAGCGGTCCTCTAAACGAGACGGCCCAACGTTATAGCCCTGTAGCAGTTTTGGTAAGGTTATTATATGAACCGTTTAGAACCTTCTGTGTGGTTTTTTTCTTCCTATTTCTATGTGTTTTTATCGATTTTTCATGATTTTCTTTATTTTTATTTTTATTTTTTTTAGATACTTGTCAATTTTTTTCAATACATGCTGTGCATTTTTTTATACATGCGCACCATTTTTTGGTACATGTTCCACATTTTTTTAATTACATGTCAACCTATGAAAATGGTGCGAGATGATTTCATGTTGTTTGATGTGCCTAGAGCTAATCGCAGTATTTGTGATAGGCAATGTTGGTGGCCGTCGAATGTGGGCTGGGTAAAGATCGATGTTGATGGCGTCATCAATAATGCTGCTCGGTCAGCTGGTGGAGGTGGTGTAGCTCGGTCCCACTTGTCCTTCTTGAGTGCATGGAGCAAACCCTTCTTTGGAGTTACTAGCCATCATCGCAGAAGCTATGGCCCTCTGAGAGGGTGTCATTTCGGCACAACTCAGTGGTTTCTCTCATGTGGTGATGGAAGTGGACTGAGGTTGCTAACCTTTGGTTTTCGTGACATAGTTCTCGTTCTATTGTGGCGCCTATCTTAATTAGTTGAAATTGAGAAAATGTTCTAACGCATCCTAATATATGTGACAGAGAGATAGGCATCTTCGATTATATTGTACAATTTTTTTTGTTCTTTTGAAAAGAATATATTATGCTCGAAAACATGGATGGTCAACTTAAGCATTCTTATGTGCTTAAAGTAACCCGATAATGGAAAGAGAGGGAGAGGG
>NC_041388.1:663582468-663619159 GCF_002162155.2 Triticum dicoccoides | reverse complement strand
TATCCAAACTACATGGTTTCGGGTTTAAAAATCAAAGTGTGTGCGTGGGGAGGTGGGTGGAGGTGGAAGGGATTGCTATTTAGATGCTCCATTGACATGATACAATGGAGTGGATTTTTGTGAGGGTGGGGAGTGGCAAGGGCATAGATGATGCCTAAAGGAGGAAGAAGAACAATACAAAAGGACGATAGTGGTACATTAGGATCTTGAATTATATGATGCACGATTAGTGATGAATTAGGACAATATGTATGACTCCGTTGCAACGCACGGGCAATTAACTAGTCTCATTAAAAATTATGTTAATGATCTACTCCCTCCGCCCCATAATATTGACACTACACTAGTGTAAAAAACACTCTTATATTATGGGACGGAGGGAGTACTTGATATTGCCGATAACAGCCAGACAAACTACAAGGCCAAATATAGAAACAATCAAACAATTGTTCCTGAGGAGGAAGAGTTGTCAGGAAGTGCTTACTTGTTTCCACCTATATAACATGTAATTCAAGTTGTTGGGTCCTCAAGTGCAAGAGTTTGCAGCAAGTGGTAACTCTCTTTTTAGGTGAGAACTACTATATCAATCTGTAGAGAAATAAATAAAAAGAACCTACCTGTGTCTATAATGGTTCTAATAAGGTTGTCAATTTCACTAGCTTGCTCATCTGCTTGTATGATGTCCAAACACATGATGGAAGAAAGCAAGAACCGTAAAGTCAGTTTGCGTCCGTAAGGATGGCTCAGGCTCACTGAAGGCATGGTATTTTCCATGCATTCGTGCCACTGCAATGGCACTTTGCTAGATGTTGCTCTTTGCAGTTTGCAATGCTAGCGGCACAATTTTTTCAAACCAAAGTACAACAAAATTTTCACTGTAATACGAAATTGTTGGTCCTATTTATAAAATAGAATAGTATTCGCTAACAGGATGAATACACTAAGAGGACCATATTTTTGCAATTGGGAAATAAGTGGCATTACAAATAGTCTGTAAACAAGCACAATCACAAAAATAACATGAGACGGAGCCTAATGAAGATCCGGTTTTTCTGAAGAATTTTTTTTAGTGGATGCATGATACTAATTAAACCAATGTGCTCCGTAACATCTCCAACATATGGAATTGCCAAAGGTGTGCCGGGCAACACTAACTCCATCCTTTAAGCATCCAGGGGAGAAAGTTCATCGATATGATATCTAATCTAAGTGGTGTTTAAGGACCCTGACATTCAGAGTATGAACTGAACCTGTCAACGATTAGCGAAATAAACATAAATAATACCACAGTTATTACCTCAACTCAAACTACTTTTGTAACTTGAGCACCAATGTTGACCAGGTAAACCGTCACTAAACCATTGCTAAATGCTGCAGCTAGAGGTTCGTAATACAATATCTACAATATGCAGAGTAAATAAGGATTTTCAACATTTCTTCATTTTTCAATATGTAAATCATCAAATACAAGAGCTTGGTTATTGCTCCAAAAGTCTATCGTATGGAAACTATCAAGTTTGCCAAAATGAAGGTATCAAGTTGTAGTTTATCATTAGTGTATTACAGTATACTTACAATTGGAAACAGGCAACCAGCTCCAAACACTACTTCACAAATGTCTAACTCCAGTTTTACAGAGCGCGTGACTTAAATCACAGAAGTTTTCTCTTTTTAGTTAAAACCCAATCTTTAGGTGCAAAATATTAATATCAACCCACTAGCATCAAAGGTTCATCACTACTACCTGATTTTATGTGCTAAGCGGCTAAGATATGGGCTGGTGTTATTACATAATCAATATGATGATTATTGCTTGACACAGAAAGGTTCTTTTGTCCAAGTAGATACAGGAATAAATTTTGTATCTAATTTAGAAGACTAAATTGTGGACCAAAATTTTTTACCACATCAAAGTAACACAAAAATATGGTAGATACTGAACATACAATTTTTTAACCGAAACAGCCCTTGTGGTTGACAAATTATATACAGGACAAATCAAAGGCAAGAATTTGAAAAGCAATCAGAGTAAGAAGAAGCCATGGATGATTGAGAATATGATGTTCTGCATAGTTATATGGTAGCAACATAGCACATAGTTAATCATTGGAGAAACTGGTTTTACTACGTGTGACTGAGCTTAAGCTACAAATCGCTGAAACATGAACATTTTGTCATCTCTGCAAAATTCTTGAAAAAACATACATGTGGCGTCTCAGAACTGTTTCCTAATTTGATTTGTCTCTTGGAGATGGATTATACAGTACTCCGTACAGAATGTAAAAAAAAATCTTTTGCATAAAAGACAGAATTTGATTTGTCTCTTGGATCTGGCACTGCTGGCACATGATTAAGGAAGCTAGCATCTGTGTGTATCATCAACTTACTAATTCGGTGTGGATGGAGCCGAAACCACCCTGCGTGTATCATCAACTTGGTTCTTC
This sequence comes from Triticum dicoccoides, assembly GCF_002162155.2. Lineage (NCBI taxonomy): Eukaryota > Viridiplantae > Streptophyta > Magnoliopsida > Poales > Poaceae > Triticum > Triticum dicoccoides. Next base: position 663,616,715 of record NC_041388.1, on the reverse strand, counting down.
GGTGTGGATGGAGCCGAACCCGCCCTCCTGGGCTCCTGGAACACATTGGTGGCCGGCAGGTTGACGAGCTCATCAGCATGCGGGTTGACGGCGGTCAGCGGCTGATGCAGCGGTGCGGGTGGTTCGCCAGGCAGAGAGATAAGTGGCCTGTTGGGGTCGTCCTCATCTGCCAGTGTTGGCTTGGCCCGCGTCCCATCCCCCGTCCAGAAGAAGGGCAGGAACGGCAGGGTGAGGAAAGCCAAGCAGCAACCAAAGCCGCAAACATTTTGGACCTGCACGTCCGTTTGTCACATAGTTTTCATATTTGGGACAGAATTTGATAGGGACTTAATTAAGGGGGAATTTGTAGCCACTTACCATATCAAAGTAATCTCTTGGGTCGATAGCGTCACGAGCGATCCACACGCAATAGTGAAGTAGGCTCACTGTCGTGGACACATAATCAGGCAAGAACTCCACCTTCCTCTCGAGCTGGATGATTTGATAGACAAAAGTTATTCGTTCTGGAGTACGTATATATGCAGCAATAACATTAGAAATTGTTTACGTAGTGCAGTGAGGCATATAACTCTTACCACAAACACAGTCAGCACGAGTGATGCGGACGCGGAGGCCAGTCCAGCCAGCGTGCACATCACCTTGAAGACCCAGGTCCAACCGGCCAGAACTCCAAAGATTGCTGCGGCACACAGGTACAACACGGCGCCGGGAACCCACCACTCGACTGTAATCCATCGATTGGCTGCGGCCGTGTACCAGAGAAACATCAGCAGATAGACAATGTAGACGACAGTCCCGGACCCGTTGAGCCAGACGGACTCGTCGGCCTTCCATCCATTTTCCATCAAGGAGAAAAAAAGCCAACAAGCGTAACCAAGCAAGGAAGCCACGAATGGCTCGCTTCTTGTCCCGCCTCCCACGGACTTCATCCTCCACGCTTTCACAAACGTGTTCAACCTGCCAAGAACAAACGATCAATATGATTAGGTACTAGGAAATCAAGACTTTTGTTTTCCTTCACTCCAAATTAACTGGAATCTTAGATTTACTCTAAATCAAATTCCATTGAGTTTGAACATATTTTATACTAGAAAAGTGTGCTTATATCTAGTATACGAAATTATATTTCATAGTAAACCTAATCAAACAATTTTGTGGTCAAGAAGTTGAAGTATTTTTCTAACATCTTTATAAAATTATACATAAACAATTGGCAATACCTATATATACACAGTAAGCACACGTATAACAATGTGAGGTGGTAAAAGTACAAAACAGAACACTAAAAGTGAACACAGTAGGGATATAACTTGTGTCATATATGTTTACTTATGTCCACATTATCCTGAAAGTGCACTTCCACACAACAATAAGAGTGAATGCACAAAAGGAATGATGGTCAGATGTGATTTTCTTGTCCAGCTCACATTTGAACAAAGCTAGGGCATAAAAATTGAAGATGAAATGCATATGGAGTCGTTTCAGGTTTACTATTTCGTTGGAAAAGCTCTGTGAAGTGCACTTTCAGGATATCCACCCAAACTGCATTGATGTAGTTGTGGACGGACCGAATAACTCAACATGAAGGGTGACTTGTCTCATGCCCCACACCGGAACTCTTGGAAGAAACCACCCACGGGGTGTCAAATTCTTAACGTCGACGCTGGAGGAGGATAACATGGGTGCATGTGGAGCGACTTTGTGGGCGCGGATGACTGATGAGGTTACGGCAGAAGCAACTGCTCTTTGTGAAGGTTCTGGTCTTCGTATGCAGGTTGAGCTACCCTTCTTTGGTGATTCGATCCATGTGATGAATATGGACTCAGGTTATCCCACGGCGGCGGCTCTGGTCTTTGAACAATGTGAGGAGCTGATGGTGGATTCTGGGAACGTCATCTTGGAACATTGTAATCATGAATCCAATGCTTGCAGGGACAGGCTGGAGATGACGACGCCCACGGAATCACCATCTTTAGATATTGCAAGCGCCAGCCGCTGCTGTTTGCCGATCGAGCAGAGCAACACCAATTAGTAGCAGCAGCAAGCAGCACCTCTTCCGGCGCGTGCGTGCGTGCGTGCAGCCTCAACAGCAACGACAAGCTGCCTCTGCCACTGCTCGGTGCGGCACTTGCTTCAAGGTGCTCAAAAGGTGTCGATCAGGCCCCTCTGTTCCGTCTAGTTGGGCCAGCTAGGCTTTCTGTCGAACACCTGGAGCGCGTCGCGGCCACCTCCCGCTTGCCATCTTCCCCGACCACCACGAGCGGAGAGACACTCGTCGATCCTGATCAAGAAATCACGCCAGCCTCTCCTCCGAGACTCGCGCGTCTCCGACGACGAACAGGCACATCGGAGGCGTCCGCCCTTCTCCGCAATCCGTTGACCGTGTTCAGCAATCGAAGAGGAAAACCCCGTGCCGAGTGGCGATCACGTTCTGCTGGGTTGTCCTCGAGGTCACCACGGCGCTTGCTTCACGCTTGTGTCGTTGCAGACGCAGAAGATGCTCGCCGCCGGGCGCCATGTTCGTCGAGGAATACATGGGCACCGCGGCTGGCGCGGTGGGCGCGACTGCGCGAGGTTGTCATTGGGCCACGAGGTATAGTGTAGCGGCGACTCGTAGCAGGCAATGTGCGGCGGCGTGGCGGCGGAACGGTGGCAGCCGCAGCCGAAGGCGGGGCACGCGTGGCGGGCCGGCGAGGTAGTGGCCGCGCATGTGTTGCACCAATCAACAGGAGTACCCGAATTGAAGATTTAGAGAAGAACGGGGTATGTTTTTGAAAAGTTAGGTTGCACAAAGACAGATGTCTGGACCGTCTTTTTACCCATCTAACAAAGTTCACCCAAATTCTCCCTGACTTATTTTGAAATTCTCTAAACCGCATCAAACTGGGAAGGCTTTTTTTTTGTTTGTTCATCCAATTTATGCAAAAAAAAAACAAAAACTGACAAGGTTTGGGGAGTCCGAATGGCCGTCCGGCCCATTATTAGTTGGACCACATCTCCTCACACTCACCTTCATACTTTTTTTGCGTGTTTGTCTTTGACACGCTGAGGGTCTATGCTAGTCCCACTTTTGTTTGCAAGTGCACTGTTACATGTGTTTGCTTGCATATTGTGAAACAATGCAGGTTTTGTGCATTGTTTGTGGGGTTGACATTTTTCTTGCAAAACATATTTGTGATCCCTGGGAATGGCTATTAATCAATGATTCGCTGAGAATATCGGGTCGACTATCATGGTGCAAATATTGAGCACTTACTAGAGCTAGGAGCAACTCTAGCAGATACATCATAACAGTATGATCACCATAATTAATAACCATCCTTAAGGAGTCCGGGGCCCAAAAATGGGTCTACCTGAGTCGCCAAATAGCCATCAACCTCCATACTTTTTTTGCGTGTTTCAAATAGTGGGCCGTAGCCTCCATATTTGGAGGTTGGGGGCGCTAATATGGAGCACACTTCATACCCAACCATGCGCGCGGGAAAGTTCAAAAAAAAAAAAAAACATGCGCGCGGGAGGGAAACCTTCTTCCTCTGCCTTCCTTGCATGCCAATGACGACAGTCATCTGTACAATCCCATAACAGTGATTTCCACCGGAAAAAGCTCCCACTAATGTTGCTGCTCTTTGTCCCAGTCGGCAGTCGGCTCGCCTGTTTACCATCTATGTGCGCCCTTTCTTGCATTGTTTTCGTTGGAGCTCACCATTGTCCATCGGGAACACGGCTATATAAACTGGCAGTCTCTGCATCACCGCTACACTCAATCACACACATCCATCTTTCTCTGCACCCACCTTGCTTGAGCCATGACGCGTTTGCGCCTCCTCTTGAACCCTTCTCGGGCTAGACCAGAGAGTTACGCGCCGAATGGCAGTACTTCAAGAGGGTCCAGGACGAAGCGTTATGAGAGGCTGAATCAGCGGTTGAGCACCTCCCCAACGCTCGCCCGTACCTCACCCGCATGACGGAAGTCGTCATGGCAGAAGCAGAAACCGCAGCCAAGGAGGGTACAAGGTTGTGGTCGTCGGTTTTGTCCATTGGTACGTAGACTGCGTCAAAGTGCAAGTTGAACCACCCGAGGCTACCCCCTCATCTGAGGTCACTTCCAAATAGAGAAAGTCGGTGAAATAAAATTTTGTTTCAATTTCTCGGTTAGGTTCAATTTTGAATTATTATTTTGGTCGATTTTCGATTTCAATTTCAATGTGTGTGTGTCGTAATGTGAGTTTTTTTAGAAAGGAGGCGCTTGCTCGGCCTTAGAATGAGGCCCTTACGAATCCAACAGTCCCGCCCAACGGCCAGGACGAAAGTACCGACTACAAAGCGAAACAAACAAGTGCCAGAGCAAGAAAAAAGGGTACATGCCTGGAGGTAGATACATAGCGGCACAACGCTAGTAAAGACTATGTGACCAAAGATAGCTCTCGAGGTAGCCGGGGCGCCATGCAGGCGTCAGGCATCAGTGCTCTATGATGCACGTCGAAGCTCAATGCACCTTGCCCGCACCCTTCTGACGAGATCCTCCACTAGTCCTTTGTCCTGTCGCTTTGCCAAAAGCTTCCATAGGTGTAGGAAAGACACCATTTTATATAACATATCAGCCGGATGTCTGATAAAAACTCCCTCTATTGGCGCTTTTATTTCGGGTGGTCCAAAGAGACCATGCTAGGGCCCCAAATCCTAGCCATGTAATCCTCTTATCCGTCCCAGAGGTGGCGGCCGCAAGCCGGTAAAATTCTAAGAACCCACTTGGGTTCCACGTGGAATCAGTTGCCGCTCTTACTGCACTCCACATAATCGCGCCATAATGCAGCGGAATAGAATATGATCCCAGTCTTCACATTCGCCACACCACACACATCTGCCATCTCCCGGGCCATGTCGTTTTTGAATCTGATCCCCGCTCGTGATTCGGTTACGGGCGACTTGCCATAAGAAGATCTTGATTTTGGATGGCAATCACGCTCCCCACAACCCCGACAGGTCACATGGGGTCGAAGTTTTGAAAATCTCCTTGTACAAGGATCCTGTGGAGAATTGACCCGACGACGCAAGTCACCAAACGACCTCATCCTTTTTAGGACTCAGGTTATACCCTCTCAACTTATTCCGTAGCTCTTCCCACTCGGGATTTTCTACATTCCCGAATGGACGCCGAAAACGGGGAGACCATTGTCCCTGCCGCCAACACTCTGCCACTTTGGCATTCTGATCTTCCGCAATCGCAAATAGGGCCGGAAAACCTTCCCGGAGACGTCTATCATCGCACCAGATGTCCAACCAGAAGCACGGTCGTAATGTGAATGCACTGCAGTTTATTTGTGCGAAGAATGAACATATACACCGACGAATGAGTCCGTCAAATATGAAGTTTTTTTGAAATGGAGGCAAAGATTGCCTCATCTATTAATTAAGCAGAAGAGAATTGCCCAGTTAATTACGGAAAACCGGGCAAAAATCGAAACAACAAGGGCCAAGCCCACTCCCATAGACTGAAACACATAGGGCAAAGCCCACCCTAATCGATGACAAAGTCGACATGCGGCCAGACAACGCAGCTCCGACTCTGATGAAGAACTCAGAAGAACAAAACCAGGCACGGCTGGCGCCACGGAAAATCACCGAACAGGACACCTAGCTACAGCCAGTCATCGTACACCACAGGGCCCCGCTGCCGCAGCTTTGGCTCCACAACAACAAGCAAACCGAGGCAACACCGTGGACACACCGAAGTAGAGCTGACTACCGCAACCATTGCCGCGTCACCGACATCGCTCCCACCATCATCGTTGCCACAAAAGTCTAGTAGCCACAATGATTCTCTCGGGGCCGCCGCCCCGACATACCATCGCCCCCCTCGAGCAGCAACGCCGCACAACCTAGCTGCCCGCAACCCACGCTGCTCAGGGCAACCGCTCGCAGCAGACCACGAACGTCGCACCACATCCGGGGCCGCCGCGCCGACGTAAAGTAAGACCGCCCCCTCGGGGGCGCATCGACCGAGCCGACACCCCTACCGCCCAAGCGGGACAAGGATGCCACCCAACCAATGTCGAGATAGAACCCTGTTGGGGAACGTAGTAAATTCAAAAAAATTCCTACGCACACACAGGATCATGGTGATGCATAGCAATGAGAGGGGACAGTGTCGTCCACGTACCCTCGTAGACTGTTAAGCGGAAGCGTTATGACAACGCGGTTGATGTAGTCGTACGTCTTCACGATCGACCGATCCTCAGTACCGAACGTACGGCACCTCCGCGTTCAGCACACGTTCAGCTCAGTGACGTCCCGCGAACTCACAATCCAGTAGAGCTCGGGGAAGAGTTTCGTCAGCACGACGGCATGGTGACGATGTTGATGAAGCTACCGCAGCAGGTCTTCGCCTAAACACCGCTACAGTATGACTAAGGTGGATTATGGTGGAGGGGGGCACCGCACACGGATGGGAGAGATCTTTGTGATCAACTTGTGTGTCTAGAGGTGCCCCCCTGCCCCTGTATATAAAGGAGCAAGGGGGAGGCCGGCCGACCCTTGTTGGCGCGCCTTGGAGGAGGAATCCTCCTCCTAGTAGGAGTAGGATTCCTCCCTTTCCTACTCCTACTAGGAGGGGGAAAGGCAGGGAGAGAAAGAGAAGGAAAGGGGGGCGCTGCCCCCCTTCTCCTAGTCCAATTCGGACAGGGGGAAGGGGGCGCGCTGCCTGCCCTAGGCCGACCCCTCTCTCTTTCTCTTATGGCCCAACAAGGTACATTAGCCCCCGGGAGGTTCCGGTAACCCCTCCGGTACTCCGGTAAAATCCCGATTTCACCCGAAACTATTCTGATGTCCAAATATAGGCTTCCAATATATCAATCTTTATGTATCGACCATTTCGAGACTCCTCGTCATGTCCATGATCACATCCGGGACTCCGAACTATCTTCGGTACATCAAAACATATAAACTCATAAAACCAATCGTCACAGAACTTTAAGCGTGCGGACCCTACGGGTTCGAGAACTATGTAGACATGACCGAGACACGTCTCCGGTCAATAACCAACAGCGGAACCTGGATGCTCATATTGGTTCCTACATATTCTACGAAGATCTTTATCGGTCAAACCACACAACACTATACGTTGTTCTCTTTGTCATTGGTATGTTACTTGCCCGAGATTCGATTGTCAGTATCCAATACCTAGTTCAATCTCGTTACCGGCAAGTCTCTTTACTCGTTCTGTAATACATCATCCCGTAACTAACTCATTAGTTATCATGCTTGCAAGGCTTATAGTGATGTGTATTACCGAGAGGGCCCAGAGATACCTCTCCGATAATCGGAGTGACAAATCCTAATCTTGATCTATGCCAACTCAACAAGTACCATCGGAGACACCTGTAGAACACCTTTATAATCACCCAATTACGTTGTGATGTTTGGTAGCACACAAAGTGTTCCTCCGGTATTCGGGAGTTGCATAGTCTCATAGTCATAAGAACATGTATAAGTCATGAAGAAAGCAATAGCAGTAAACAAACGATCAAGTGCTAAGCTAACGGAATGGGTCAAGTCAATCACATGATTCTCCTAATGATGTGATCCCATTGATCAAATAACATCTCATGTCTATGGTTAGGAAACTTAACCATCTTTCATCAATGAGCTAGTTAAGTAGAGGCATACTAGTGACACTATGTTTGTCTATGTATTCACACATGTATTATGTTTCCGGTTAATACAATTCTAGCATGAATAATAAACATTTATCATGAAATAAGGAAATAAATAATAACTTTATTATTGCCTCTAGGGCATATTTACTTCAGTTTCCCACTTGCACTAGAGTCAATAATCTAGATTACACAGTAATGATTTTAACACCCATGGAGCCTTGATGTTGATCATGTTTTGCTCGTGGAAGAGGCTTAGTCAATGGGTCTGCAACATTTAGATCCGTATGTATCTTGCAAATCTCTATGTCTCCCACCTGGACTTGATCCTGAATGGAGTTGAAGCGTCTCTTGATGTGCTTGGTTCTTTTGTGAAATCTGGATTCTTTTGCCAAGGCAATTGCACCAGTATTGTCACAAAAGATTTTCATTGGACCCGATGCACTAGGTATGACATCTAGATCGGATATGAACTCCTTCATCCAGATTCCTTCATTCGCTGCTTCTGAAGCAGCAATGTACTCCGCTTCACATGTAGATCCCGCCACGACGCTCTATTTAGAACTGCTCCAACTGACAGCTCCACCGTTTAAAATAAACACATATCCGGTTTGCGATTTAGAATCGTCCAGATCAGTGTCAAAGCTTGCATCAATGTAACCATTTACGATGAGCTCTTTGTCACCTCCATAAACGAGAAACATATCCTTGGTCCTTTTCAGGTACTTCAAGATGTTCTTGACCGTTGTCCAGTGATCCACTCCTGGATTACTTTGATACCTCCCTGCTAGGCTAATAGCAAGGCACACATCAAGTCTGGTACACAACATTGCATACATGATAGAGCCTATGGATGAAGCATAGGGAACACTTTTCATTTTCTCTCTATCTTCTGAAGTGGTCGGGCATTGAGTCTTACTCAACTTCACACCTTGTAACACAGGCAAGAACCCTTTCTTAGCTTGATCCATTTTGAACTTCTTCAAAACTTTATCAAGGTATGTGCTTTGTGAAAGTTCAATTAAGCGTCTTGATCTGTCTCTATAGATCTTGATGCCCAATATATAAGCAGCTTCACCGAGGTCTTTCATTGAAAAACTTTTACTCAAGTATCCTTTTATGCTGTCCAGAAATTCTATATCATTTCCAATAAATAATATGTCATCCACATATAATATTAGAAATGCTACAGAGCTCCCACTCACTTTCTTGTAAATACATGCTTCTCCAAAAGTCTGTATAAAACCATATGCTTTGATCACACTATCAAAACGTTTATTCCAACTCCGAGAGGCTTGCACCAGTCCATAAATGGATCGCTGGAGCTTGCACACTTTGTTAGCTCCCTTTGGATCGATAAAACCTTCAAGTTGCATCATATACAACTCTTCTTCCAGAAATCCATTTAGGAATGTAGTCTTTACATCCATTTGCCAAATTTCATAATCATAAAATGCGGCAATTGCTAACATGATTCGGACGGACTTAAGCATCGCTACGGGTGAGAAGGTCTCATCGTAGTCAACTACTTGAACTTGTCGAAAACCTTTTGCAACAAGTCGAGCTTTGTAGATAGTAACATTACCGTCAGTGTCTGTCTTCTTCTTGAAGATCCATTTGTTCTCGATGGCTTGTCGATCATCGGCCAAGTCAACCAAAGTCCACACTTTGTTCTCATACATGTATCCCATCTCAGATTTTATGGCCTCAAGCAGTTTTGCGGAATCTAGGCTCATAATCGCTTCCTCATAGTTCGTAGGTTCGTCATGGTCAAGTAACATGACCTCCATAACTGGATTACCGTACCACTCTGGTGCGGATCTTTCTCTGGTTGACCTATGCTACGTCTTGAGCTTGCATTGGTTTTCCTCGAAGAGGAAGGGATGATGCAACAGAGTAGCGTAAGTATTTCCCTCAGTTTTTGAGAACCAAGGTATCAATCCAGTAGGAGGCCACGCTCACATCCCTCGTACCTGCACAAAACAATAGCTACTTGCAACCAACGCGATTAGGGGTTGTCAATCCCTTCACGGTCACTTACGAGAGTGAGATCTGATAGATATAATATTTTTGGTATTTTTGGTATAAAGATGCAAAGTGAAAAGTAAAGGCAAAGTAAAAAGCAAAACAAGATTAAAGTGATGGAGATTAATATGATGAGAATAGACCCGGGGGCCATAGGTTTCACTAGTGGCTTCTCTCAAGAGCATAAGTATTCTATGATGGGTGAACAAATTACTGTTGAGCAATCGACAGAATTGAGCATAGCTATGAGAATATCTAGGCATGATCATGTATATAGGCATCACGTCCGTGACAAGTAGACCAAAACGATTCTGCATCTACTACTATTACTCCACTCATCGACCGCTATCTAGCATGCATCTAGAGTATTAAGTTAAAAACAGAGTAACGCCTTAAGCAAGATGACATGATGTAGAGAGATAAATTCATGCAATATGAAAAAAAAACCATCTTGTTATCCTCGATGGCAACGATACAATACGTGCCTTGCTGCCCCTTCTGTCACTCGGAAAGGACACCGCAAGATTGAACCCAAAGCTAAGCACTTCTCCCATGGCAAGAACTACCAATCTAGTTGGCCAAACCAAACGGATAATTCGAAGAGACTTGCAAAGATAACCAATCATACATAAAAGAATTCAGAGAAGATTCAAATATTATTCATAGATAGACTTGATCATAAACCCAAAATTCATCGGTCTCAACAAACACACCGCAAAAACAAGATTACATCGAATAGATCTCCACAAGAGAGGGGGAGAACTTTGTATTGAGATCCAAAAAGAGAGAAGAAGCCATCTAGCTACTAACTATGGACCCGAAGGTTTGAGGTAAACTACTCACACTTCATCGGAGAGGCTATGATGATGTAGAAGCCCTCCGTGATGACGGCCCTCTCCGGCGGAGCTCCGGAACAGGCCCCAAGATGGGATCTCGTGGATACAGAAAGTTACGGCGGTGGAATTAGGTTTTTGGCTCCATCTCTGTTTGTTTAGGGGTACGTAGGTGAAGGAAATATGCCCTAGAGGCAATAATAAAGTTATTATTTATTTCCTTATATCATGATAAATGTTTATTATTCATGCTAGAATTGTATTAACCAGAAACATAATACATGTGTGAATACATAGACAAACAGAGTGTCACTAGTATGCCTCTACTTGACTAGCTCGTTGATCGAAGATGGTTATGTTTCCTAGCCATAGACACGAGTTGTCATTTGATTAAGGGATCACATCATTAGGAGAATGATGTGACTGACTTGACCCATTCCATAAGCTTAGCACTTGATCGTTTAGTTTGTTGCTATTGCTTTCTTCATAACTTATACATGTTCCTATGACTATGAGATTATGCAACTCCCGTTTATCGGAGGAACACTTTATGTGCTACCAAACGTCACAACGTAACTGGGTGATTATAAAGGTGCTCTACAGGTGTCTCCGAAGGTACTTGTTGGGTTGGCGTATTTCGAGATTAAGATTTGTCACTCCGACTGTCGGAGAGGTATCTCTGGGCCCTCTCGGTAATGCACATCACTTAAGCCTTGCAAGCATTGCAACTAATGAGTTAGTTGCGGGATGATGTATTATGGAACGAGTAAATAGACTTGCAAGTAACGAGATTGAACTAGGTATTGAGATACCGACGATCGAATCTCGGGCAAGTAACATACCGATGACAAAGGGAACAACGTATATTGTTATGTGGTCTGACCGATAAAGATCTTCGTAGAAAATGTAGGAGCCAATATGAGCATCCAGGTTCCGCTATTGGTTATTGACCAGAGACATGTCTCGGTCATGTCTACATTGTTCTCGAACCCGTAGGGTCCGCACGCTTAACGTTACGCTGACAGTTTCATTATGAGTTTATATATTTTGATGTACCAAAGGTTGTTCGGAGTCCCGGATATGATCACGGACATGACGAGGAGTCTCAAAATGGTCGAGACATGAAGATTGATATATTGGAAGCCTATGTTTGGACATCGGAAGTGTTTCGGGTGAAATCGGCATTTTACCGGAGTACTGGGAGGTTATCGGAACCCCCGGTAACCTAATGGGCCTTAATGGGCCTAGTGGAGGAAGTGGAGAGGAGGCCAAGGGGCAGCCGCGCGCCCTTCCCCCCAGTTCGAATTGGACAAGGAGGGGGGTCGGTGCCCCCCTTTCCTTTTCCCTCTCTGTCCTTCCCCCCAAGTCCTAGTCCAACATGGAAAGGGGGGGGGGGGAGTCCTACTCCTCCTGGCGTGCCCCTTGCCTGGCCGCACCTCCTCCCCCTTGCTCCTTTATATACAGGGGCATGGGGGCACCCCAGAGAAATAGTTGATCATTGATCTCTTAGCCGTGTGTGGTGCCCCCCTCCACCATAGTCCTCGATAATATTGTAGCGGTGCTTAGGCGAAGCCCTGCGACAGTAGAACATCAAGATCGTCACCACGCCATCATGCTGACGGAACTCTTCCCTGACATTCTGCTGGATCGGAGTCTAGGGATCGTCATCGAGCTGAACATGTGCTAGAACTCGTAGGTGCCGTAGTTTCGGTGCTTGATCGGTCGGGCCGTGAAGACGTACGACTACATCAACCGCATTGTGCTAACGCTTCCGCTTTCGGTCTACGAGGGTACGTGGACAACACTCTCCCCTCTCGTTGCTATGCATCACCATGATCTTGCGTGTGCGTAGGAAATTTTTTGAAATTACTACGTTCCCCAATAGTAGGTATATATAGGAGGAAGGAGTACGTCGGTGGAGCATCGAGGGGCCCATGAGGCAGGGGGCGCGCCCTAGGGGGGGGGCCACCCTCGTGACCGCCTCTCTGATGCCTTGGCGTAGGGTCCAAGTCTCGTGGATCACGTTCGATGAGAAAATCACGTTCCCGAAGGTTTTATTCCGTTTGGACTCCGTTTGATATTCTGTTTCTTCAAAATACTGAAATAGGCAAAAAACAACAATTCTGGGCTAGGCCTCCGGTTAATAGGTTAGTCCCAAAAATAATATAAAAGTGGAAAATAAAGCCCAATATAGTCCAAAACAGTAGATAATATAGCATGGAGCAATCAAAAATTATAGATACGTTGGAGACGTATCAGGCATCCCCAAGCTTAATTCCTGGTCGTCCTTGATTAGGTAAATGATAAAAAGAGAACTTTTGATGCGGAGTGCTACTTGGCATAATTTCAATGCAAATCTTCTTAATTGTGATATGAATATTCAGATTCGAAATATTCAAGACAAAAGTTTATATTGACATAAAAATAATAATACTTCAAGCATACTAACAAAGCAATTATGTCTTCTCAAAATAACATGGCCAAAGAAAGTTATCCCTACAAAATCATATAGTCTGGCTATGCTCTATCTTCACCACACAAAGTATTTAAATCATGCACAACCCCGATGACAAGCCAAGCAATTGTTTCATACTCTAACTTTTTCAAAACTTTTTGAATCTTCACGCAATACATGAGCGTGATCCATGGATATAGCACTATAGGTGGAATAGAATGGTGGTTGTGGAGAAGACAAAAAGGAGGGGAAGATAGTCTCACATCAACTAGGCGTATCAACGGGCTATGGAGATGCCCATCAATAGATATCAATGTGAGTGAGTAGGGATTGCCATGCAATGGATGCACTAGAGCTATAAGTATATGAAAGCTCAAAAAGAAACTAAGTGGGTGTGCATCCAACTTGCTTGCTCATGAAGACCTAGGGCAATTTGAGGAAGCCCATCATTGGAATATACAAGCCAAGTTCTATAATGTAAAATTCCCACTAGTATATGAAAGTGATAACATGAGAGACTCTCTACTATGAAGATCATGGTGCTGCTTTGAAGCACAAGTGTGGTAAAAGGATAGTAGCATTGCCCCTTTTTATTTATTTTCTCTTCTTTTTTTGGGCCTTCTTTTTTTTCTTTGGGCTTTTGTTGGGACAATGCTCTATTAAATGATGATCATCACACTTTTATTTATTTACAACTCAATGATTACAACCCGATTCTAAAACAAAGTATGACTCTATATGGATGCCTCCGGCGGTGTACCGGGATATGCAATGAATCAAGAGTGACAAGTATGAAAAAATTATGAACGGTGGCTTTGCCACAAATACTATGTCAACTACATGATCATGCTAAGCAATATGACAATGATGAATGTGTCATGATGAACTAGATGGTGGAAAGTTGCATGGCAATATATCTCGGAATGGCTATGGAAATGCCATAATAGGTAGGTATGGTGGCTGTTTTGAGGAAGGTATATGGTAGGTGTATGATACCGGCGAAAGGTGCACGGTATTAGAGAGGCTAGAAAAGGTGGAAGGGTGAGAGTGTGTATGATCCATGGACTCAACATTAGTCATAAAGAACTCATATACTTATTGCAAAAATCTAGAAGTTATCAAAGCAAAGTATTACGCACATGCTCCTAGGGGGATAGATTGGTAGGAAAAGACCATCGCTCGTCCCCGACCGCCACTCATAAGGAAGACAATAAATAAATAAATCATGCTCCGACTTCATCACATAACGGTTCACCATACGTGCATGCTACGGGAATCACAAACTTTAACACAAGTATTCTTTAAATTCACAACTACTCAACTAGCATGACTTTAATATTATCACCTCCATATCTCAAAACAATTATCATGCTTCAATCTTTTCTTAGTATTCAACACACTCAAAAGAAAGTTTCACAAATCTTGAATACCAAGAATATTATTATTAAGCAAATTACCATGCTATTAAGACTCTCAAAATAATTTAGGTGAAGCATGAGAGATCAATAGTTTCTTTAAAACAAATCCACCACCGTGCTCTAAAAGATCTAAGTGAAGCACATAGAGGAAAATTATAACGCTCAAAAGATATAAGTGAAGCACATAGAGCAAAACTACATAGCTCAAAAGATATAAGTGAAGCACATAGAGTATTCTATCAAATTTTAATTCATGTATGGCTCTCTCAAAAGGTGTGTACAGCAAGGATGATTGTGGCATACTAAAACACAAAGACACAAATAATACAAGACGCTCCAAGCGAAACACATATCATGTTGGTGAATAAAAATATAGCTCCAAGTAAATTACCGATGGAAGTGGACGAAAGAGGGGATGCCTTCCGGGGCATCCCCAAGCTTTGACTTTTTGGTGTTGTCGGTGTCAAAACCAGCGGATCTCGGGTAGGGGGTCCCGAACTGTGCGCCTAGGCCGAATGGTAACAGGAGGCAAGGGACATGAAGTTTTACCCAGGTTCGGGCCCTCTTGATGGAGGTAAAACCCTACGTCCTGCTTGATTAATATTGATGATATGGGTAGTACAAGAGTAGATCTACCACGAGATCAGAGAGGCTAAACCCTAGAAGCTAGCCTATGGTATGATTGTTGTTGTGTATGTTGTCCTATGGACTAAAACCCTCCAGTTTATATAGACACCGGAGAGGGTTAGGGTTACACAAACTCGGTTACAATGGTAGGAGATCTACATATCCGTATCGCCAAGCTTGCCTTCCACGCCAAGGAAAGTCCCTTCCGGACACGGGGTGAAGTCTTCAATCTTGTATCTTCATAGTCCAGGAGTCTGGCTGAAGGTATAGTCCGTCCATCCAGACACCCCCTAATCCAGGACTCCCTCAGTAGCCCTTGAACCAGGCTTCAATGACGACGAGTCCGGTGCGCAGATTGTCTTCGGCATTGCAAGGCGGGTTCCTCCTCCAAGTACTTTATAGAAGATTTTGAACACAAAGGTAGTGTCCGGCTCTGCAAAATAAGTTTCCACATATTGCCATAGAGAGAATAATATTTACACAAATCTAATCTGCTGACGTACTCCGTAGTGTGACACACCACGGCCAAGCCTTTATCCGAGTTGTTTCATTATCCCACCTCAGCGCGTCATGCGAGGCGGTTTCCTTGGCACGTCTTGTTAAAGCAGAGATCGTGTCCCCTTATTCCGGGATTCTCATCAATACGGGCGTGGGTAACCCAACCGCTTCTAGGACTCCTATATTATAGGCAAGTCCAAACGGATATGAAGAGGACGCTTGATATTCACCCTCTTTATAGAGGGACAAGCCTTTTATTTTTCCCTCCCGTGCTCAATCGAATCCTTCCCCCACCTCAAGATCAAACGCCCAAAGTTCAGGTCAGGTGCCCCGAACCTTCAGTCATGTCCGGATCTAGCCTTCAAGGCCGATGGGTGCCTTCCTCCGTCACGGAAGAAGACATCAAAAAGTTGAGGGAGGCCAGATATCTGACCGCCGAGATTTTGCATCGGCTGCCTCCCCGAGGGCAGGCCGTTCCCACCCCCGAACCCAACGAGAACGTCGTGTTCGTCTCCCACTTCCTCCGAGGTCTAGGCCTTGCTCTAGATCCTTTCGTCAGGGGTTTGATGTTTTATTACGGGCTAGACTTCCATGATCTAGCTTCGGACTCCTTTCTTCATATCACGACATTTATTGTCGTGTGCGAGGCCTTCCTCCGGGTTACCCCTCACTTTGGCCTATGGCTCAAGACCTTTGAAGTAAAGCCGAAGATGATCGAGGGGCAACATGCAGCGTGTGGAGGTGCCTCAATACGCAAGATGACGGGAGCTCCGTGGCCCAAAGGTTCCATCCCAGAGGTGTCTGAATTGTGGCAGCAGGAGTGGTTCTACATCACGGCTCCTAGAAGTGCCAAGTGGGCGGCCGCCCCTGTTTTCCGCTCGGGCCCTCCACCACGACTGATGTCATGGATCAGCAGAGGTCTGAGCTGGGGTCCAGCCAAGGACGTGCCTATACTGCAAAGCCGCATTCGAGATCTCTTCAATGGATATTTCAGTTTGGTTGCGGTAATACAAGTTATGCTGGTTCGTCAAGTCCAGCCTTGCAAACGCTGGCCTGTTCACCTGTGGGAGTTCAATCCCGAGGGACCGCGTGTCATTCAAAATTTTCTCGGCCTGACGCACGAGGAGATGTACAAGTCATTCTTCGGACCTCAGGTGGAGTGTCCGAAAATCACCGAGGACGTGGGCCTGAGTAGTAACCGCGCCGCCGAACAGGTAAGACATCTTCCGGCCGAACATACTATCTCTCCTTTGTTACGAAGTTATTTCTGAGAGTTTGCTTTTTGACCAGGACTGGCTAACAAAGGCGAAGTTGAGTTGGTGTTCGGCCCCCCTCCCTGAGGGTTTGGAAAATCCGGTATTGGAAAAGATGCTCCAGACCGCACCTTGCCCAGAGCCCTTGAAGGAAGATACCGTGGAGGATAATACGGGCGGACGCGGGCCCTCAACGCTGCCCATTCTAACCGAGGGAGCGAGCGTCTCCATGAAGGAAGACGACCAGAAGAGGAAAAGGACTGCACCCGGGGATTCGGAAGCCGAAGCTTCTAAACGGGAGAAGAAGTCTCCCATAGAGGGTCCTACCTTGGGCGGCGCTGTTGCCGTACAAAGTCCGTGGGGGGATCAATTCTCCCGCGAGTCGTAAGTGACCCGAAATACTTTAATAGTACAAATATGCCATCTTTTCCTTCCGAGAAAATAACCACCGCATATATCTTTGAAGTTCGGGCCTTAGCCCCTCTCAAATGAGCTCGTCTTCGGGCGATCTTCTTCCAGAGATGATGGAGAGTGAAACGCCTCCTCCGGACTCCTCTGCTCCGGAAGCGGGCGACCCTGAAGTGTCGTCGCGGAGGGCCTCTCCGAGTCCGGTGAGGCCAGAAGATAATCCCATTGACCCCCGAAGCTCCCAGTGTCTGGCTCCCGAAGAGAGCAGACAAAAGAGTCCGGCACCGTCTAGTGTGCGATCGGATGTTCTAAGGGAGTTGGTGGGGCGAGCGGCCATCTCAGATGAACACCGTGTGCTGATGAATACGGTGATGGAGAGAATATCGTCCGCCGAAAGCAGATTGCATGAAGCTTTTATGAGTCTACTGACAGGCTTTGAGGTACGTAAAAGAATGTATGATAGTCCTGCACATGCTAGGTGTGCCCTGTGTAGATAGTAGCCCCTGAGACTCTGGTTGTCATCGGAAACGACGACGAACAGAGGATCATATTCCCAGGTAATAACCATACTGCCTCTATGTGCAGGTGATGGAAGCTCCGGTGGCTAGCCGGACTAGCGAGTTTGCCCATTTAGAACGGCAGTTGGATGCGGCAGACGCCGACATCGAGCTTGTTAACAAAAGGCTTGACGAGGCACAGGGTAAGTGTCATTATCTGGTAAATGCCACATAGGAAGAGCAGCATGATGCCAGTATCTTTAATATGTTATGACTGCAGATGGAGCTGCCACTGTTGAAGCCTTGCGGGCAGAACTTGCCCGAGCCAAGGAACAAGCGAGGTTGGGTAATGCGGCTGCTTTGAAGGCGGCCGAAGAGTTGCAAGCCGAGAAGGCCGCGCATGGCGAGAGCCAAGACAAGATGGCCAAGATGGCCATAGAATTAAAAGCCGCCGCCGACCGTTGCCGGGTTCTTGAAAAGGAAAACCAAGTGAAGGCATCGGACCTTGAGAAGGCTGCTGCGACGAGAAAGGACCTCCGCTCTGCTATGAGGGCAAAGAAGGAGGAGCTGCGGGAAGCCGGGGATATTGTAGTTGGGAAATCTTTTATGTTGCGGAGGAGTTCGGAGATCCACGGTATGCCCCTCTGGATCGGCTGTGGAGTTCGGAGGATGTATATATGGATTTGGCGGCGAGCGCTGCCGATGCGGCCAAGTATTTCCAGGGTCAGACGGACCGTGAAGTAGACCAGCTGTTTTGGAGACAATTCCATTCTCCCGAGCGTCCGCTTTCATTGACTGATCAATTAGCCGAATGGGCCGAACTAAATAGGTTGTACGGACTCTGCATGAGGTCTGTTGTGGACCAGCTATGGCCGGAAAGGTCAAAACCGAACAACTATTTCAGCTTGGTGCAGCAGTTCCTTGACGTGGTGCCACGCATTAATGCGATGAAGAGGTCGGCGTGCATAGAGGGCGCATGGATGGCCTTTGCCCATGTTAAAGCATACTGGGCGGAGATGGATGCTACCACTGTTGCAGCGCGGGATTCGGCCATAGGTCAAAGGGCTGCTGAGCACTACTTTGAAGAAGTTCTTGAGGGTGCTCGTTTGATAGAGACCCATTGCTCAAAAAATATTTTGTTTGAGTGATATGTAATCTCATTGTAAGCGAAATGCTTTTATAAATTTTTATAAGGCTATTTTTATACTTTTGCCTGAAAGTAATATGATGCCTCCTGGGCGGCCGTTTATGTATACATGTGTATAACCTGAAAGATTGCAGCCGTCGGCTTCAACCCTCACGCATATAATGCGGAGGTGCTCGCAAAAACACGTGTTCACACTTAACCCAACGTCTTGGTCCTATTAAGGAGGTGATAGCGGAGCGAGCAAGGCAAACGGACTATAATGCTTTAGCACTTTCACTTAGCCATATGAGTTTGACAGTGGGGCTACTAAATAGCCCCTGGTGGCTCCGCACTTTCCCGATCCCGGGGTGCGTACATGCCTGGCCGGAAAACGGCCCTTCGTTAAGGCGGAGGAATTCTAACATTCCAACAGGTCATGGAGTGGTTGACCAGTCTCATGCTATATCATGACAGTCATTTTTCGGCTTTCTCTACTGATGTGCTCATCCGGATGAACCAGGGCACAATCGCAGTAGTTCTCCTGGTGCTACCTTAGCCGGTAAAGCGGAACATAAGGCACCAAAACACAGGAGCCGGGCAAACCCAACATTTGACCAAAGACAATGATTCGGAGCTGATGCATATAAGGCCAAACTCGCGATGCCGAACACTCCCTAAGGTATTCGGTCTTAGTGGTATAAACCGGGCCTAAATAATGGCCTTTGTAAGAAGCCCCTTGTGTCCAGGTACGTGCATTGTTCTGGCGTGGCCACATGCCAAGATGTCAGCATCCTTCTCAATGGTGGATATGTATCAACAAGAGATAGTAAAAAAGGTTTACGCAGGGTCTTAATCTAAAAAGAATCCTTGGAGCGGATCCCTGCTGCACGTCTGCGCCTGTGTCTCCGTTGTGCCGTATCCTGGATGGGTGTAGCACGATGATCGTCTGTAAAAGAGAGAAATTTAGGTGAAAAAGTTGTTGTGCAAAAAGATAGTTTTTAAAGGAAACCATGTATAATTCAAGATGAGGAGAAATTGCCACTTGTCTGCGCGCGTTGAGCCCCTTGTATTGACAAATAGGGGTGTGACCATTTATTCGGTATAAGTAGCAGCGCCGGACTCGATTAGTTGTGTCTGAGGTCTTGACGACCTATTGGATGCTTTCGCTGGTCCGGGCACCTTTAGTGTGCGGCTGCTAAGGCAGCCTCACTCTCTTCGGCGCGCAAAGATTGCTTGATATTTCTGTGCACTGAAATGATGCCACGTGGACCGGGCATCTTGAGTGTGAGGGAGGCGTAGTGTCGTATTGCATTAAAGCGAGCGAAAGCTTCGCGTCCGAGTAGTGCTTGATAGCCACTTTGAAACGGAGCGATGTGGAAGGTTAGATGCTCGAGACGGAAGTTATCGGGGGAGCCGAATATAACCTGTAGTAGGAGGGAGCCCGTACAACGAGCCCCTGGGCCTGGCGTTACTCCTTTAAAGGTAGTATTGCTATGGTGAATTTGTGTTGGGTCTAACCCCATCCCGCGGATTGTATCCTGATATATTAGGTTTAGACTGCTGCCGCCGTCCATCAAGACTCGTGTGAAGTGATATCCGCCAATTACTGGGTCTAATACCAGGGCAGCCCATCCTGCGTGTCGGATACTTGCTGAGTAATCGCGATGGTCGAAAGTGATCGGTTGAGATGACTAGTGGCAGGACTTTGCGGTGACAGGCACTTGGGTATATTTTCCTGGGAGTGCCGTGTTGTTTTTTCCCTTGATCACGTGTAACACGTTTACTGTTTTGACTTCTGGTGGAAATTTCTTTTGTTCCCCCGTGTCTTGCTTGGGAGGCTCGTCCTCGTCTTCACTTGGTGTATCCTCCCCCTTGTGTACGGCGTTGAGCTTGCCAGACTGCTTGAAGACCCAACATTCTCTGTGGGTATGATTAGCAGGTTTACCAGGGGTACTATGGATCTGACATACTTGGTCCAGAATTTTGTTGAGGCTGGACAGTTCATCCCTGGTGCCTTTAGGGGGCGGCTTTTGACCTGGCCGAGAGCTTTTGAATCCGGCATTTACTGCCGTGCCCTTCGTGCTGTCTTCTTTATTCCGGCGTTTGTTATTGCTGTTGCGCCGTGATTTCCCGTTTCCATCTCTAACTTCAGATGTACTAGGGTCGCTGGTGCTACATCTGGCTAGCCATCTGTCCTCACCCGCGCAAAAGCGGATCATGAGGTTTGTTAATGCGGCCATCGTTCTCGGCTTATTTTGGCCGAGGTGTCTGGCGAGCCATTCGTCACGGACGCTATGCTTGAAAGATGCCAAGGCTTCGGCGTCCGGACAATCGACAATCTGGTTCTTTTTAGTAAGAAACCTGTTCCAAAGCTTTCGGGCTGACTCTCCAGGCTGTTGAGTTATATGACTCAAATCGTCTGCGTCCGGAGGTCGGACATAAGTCCCTTGAAAATTTGCCCGAAAGGCGTCTTCGAGCTCTTCCCAACTTCCAATGGAGCTTTCGGGGAGGCCTTTGAGCCAGTGACGAGCTGGCCCTTTGAGCTGGAGGGGTAAGTACTTGATGGCGTGGAGATCATCTCCTCGAGCCATATGGATATAAAGGATATAGTCCTCAATCCAGACCACAGGGTCTGTTGTTCCGTCGTATGCCTCTATGTTTACGGGCTTGAATCCCTCTGGAAATTCATGGTCCAGCACCTCATTGGTGAAACATAGAGGGTGTGCGGCACCCCTGTAGCTGGGTGTACCGCGTTGTTCGGATGTTTGTTGTGTCGCATTGTATGCTGGGGCGCGCTTGCGTGGTCCATAGATGGATCTTGTTGTGCCGTCCTTTGGGTGCGAGCCCTGCATGGGTCGCGTGTTGTATTATGAGTGGCGTCATATGTCGCTCTGTGTTGATAGAGGGGTCGTCTATCCGACCAGGTGGCTGCTTTGATATTTGGTTGTGGGGGGTCTGAGGCCTCCTCATCGAATTCAGGTAGCAGCTTCCGCTTTGGGTAGCTCTTGGAGGGGCGATTGTCGCCGTACATCGCTGCTGTGTTGAGTATTTTACTCCATCTGATGTGGAGTGTGTCTTGCGCAGCCTTGAGCCTTTGCTTCTGCTTTTTCAGACTCCTCGCGGTGGCAACAAGCCTTTTACGGTCAGTCTGCTGCTCCGGGTTCCTGTCTGGCGTTATGTCGTCCAGACCATTATCCTTGATAGGATTTGTTTGTTCGGTTTGATTATCCGGATTGCCGTTGTCCGGCAGCGGTTCGCCCTGTTCCAGCGCTGGGTCTGTGTGATCGCTATTTCTGTCGAGGCGGGATTTGGGGCGGCGCTTGCGTCGCCGCTTTGACTGCTTTTCGAGGGAACAAGCCTTCGGTGCGTCCTTCCGCTCCTCGTTGTCATCTTTTGGTGCGTCCACCATGTATACGTCATATGACGAGGTGGCGTTCTAGGGCCCAATAGGCGCTGGTTCTTTATCGTCTCCTTCATCGGCGTCCATACCGTCGATGTCTTCGGAGTCGAAGTCGAGCATGTCGGTTAAATCGTCGACAGTGGCTACAAAGTGGGTGGTGGGCGGGCTTTGAATTTCTTCATCGTCCGTATCCCAATCTCGCTGACCGTAGTCCGGCCAGGGCTCTCCTAATAAAGAGAGAGACTTTATGATTTCATAATATCGCCAAAGGGCGAGTGATGAAAGATGTCCGCAGCAGTAAACTCCATGATCGGCGCCCAATCGGATTCGATCGACAGAGGTGCGAATGGTTCGGAGTCCGGAGAGGAGTCCGGCTCCTTGGATTCACGAGTCTCACGGAGTGCGGGGCTGGTGTTCGGCTCGATTGCCGTTAGGATCGCAGCCCCCGAGGCGGCGTCCAACCACCCATCCTCGATCGGCGCAGTTGGCTCCGAATTAAGGATCGAAGCCGATGCGGGTGCGGCCTTCAGGGCACTGTTAGGTGGCAGAGCTAGATCATGCTCGTCGTGGCAGTGCGGTGCGCTCGGCAGTGGCTCGAATCCGTCGAAGATCAAGTCCCCGCGGATGTCTGCCGTGTAGTTTAAACTTCCCAATCTGACCTGACGGCCAGGGGCATAGCTTTCGATCTGCTCCAGATGGCCAAGTGAATTGGCCCGCAGTGCAAAGCCGCCGAAGACAGAGATCTGTCCGGGGAGACAAGTTTCTCCCTGGACCGCGTCACTATCGATGATCGTAGGAGCCATCAAGCCTGACAGCGACGACACAGAGGAACTCTCAATGAAAGCACCAATGTCGGTGTCAAAACCGGCGGATCTCGGGTAGGGGGTCCCAAACTGTGCGTCTACGCCGGATGGTAACAGGAGGCAAGGGACACGAAGTTTTACCCAGGTTTGGGCCCTCTTGATGGAGGTAAAACCCTACGTCCTGCTTGATTAATATTGATGATATGGGTAGTACAAGAGTAGATCTACCACGAGATCAGAGAGGCTAAACCCTAGAAGCTAGCCTATGGTATGATTGTTGTTGTGTATGTTGTCTTACGGACTAAAACCCTCCGGTTTATATAGACACCGGAGAGGGTTAGGGTTACACAAAGTCGGTTACAATGGTAGAAGATCTACATATCCATATCTCCAAGCTTGCCTTCCACGCCAAGGAAAGTCCCTTCCGGACACGGGACGAAGTCTTCAATCTTGTATCTTCATAGTCCAGGAGTCCGACTGAAGGTATAGTCCGGCCATCCGGACACCCCCTAATCTAGGACTCCCTCAGGTGTCCTTGGATTATCTTGGGGGTGCCATGGGCATCCCCAAGCTTAGGCTCCTTCCACTCCTTGTTCCATAATCCATCAAAAGAATTCACCCAAAACTTGAAAACTTCACAACACAAAACTCAAAATAGAAAACTCGTGAGCTCCGTTAGCGAAAGAAAACAAAAGACCACTTCAAGGTACTGTAATGAATTCATTCTTTATTTATATTGGTGTTAAACCTACTGTATTCCAACTTATCTATGGATTATAAACTATTTTACTAACCATAGATTCATCAAAATAAGCAAACAACACATGAAAAACAGAATCTGTCAAAAATAGAACAGTCTGTAGTAATATGTAGCTAGCGCAAGATCTGGAACCCCAAAAATTCTAAAATAAATTTCTGGACGTGAGGAATTTATCTATTAATCATATGCAAAAAGAATTAACTAAATAGCACTCTTCAAATAAAAATTATAGCAGTTCTCGTGAGCGCTAAAGTTTCTGTTTTTACAGCAAGTTCAACAAGACTTTCCCCAAGTCTTCCCAATGGTTCTACTTGGCACAAACACTAATTAAATACAAAAACACAACCAAAACAGAGGCTAAATAATTTATTTATTACTAAGCAGTAGCAAAAAGCAAGGAATAAAAATAAAATTGGGTTGCCTCCCAACAAGCGCTATCGTTTAACGCCCCTAGCTAGGCATAAAAGCGAGGATAGATCTAGGTATTGCCATCTTTAGTAGGCAATTCTTCGACGAGGCATCTATTTCCCTTAGGAATTTCTTTCTTTCTAGTGATTATCAAATTTTTAGGCACAAGATCAAAAAATTCATTTGTAGCAATCGATTCCTTAATGATGGCAAAAAGATTGGGATGAATACTTATAGATTTAAGATCCGCAGTTTCCTTACTAGATGATTCACCCTTATTTTTAGGAACATACATAAGCTTGGCAATTTTAGTAGGAGGACTTGGAGTATTCTTTACGGAAGAAAAAGCGGTTCCCAAGTTTGTAATGATACCCTCAAGTTTATCAATTCTAGTAGAATCTAACTTTATCTTCTCATTAACTATGGGTTCCTTTTCCTTAATATTTTTCAGAGTCATTCCTACCTTAGATCCATATTGAGTAATTTGATTGTGGATCTTTTTATCTAGATTTTCAATTAATTCAATAGTAGCAACTTTATTTTCAATAATTTCAAGTCTTTGCATAACATGCTCCAAAGTTAACATGGTTCCATTAACCAAAAGAGGTGGTGAGCCAAATAAATTTAGCATAGCATTATAAGAATCAAAAGTATGGCTACCCAAGAAGTTCCCTCCGGTAATTGTATCGAGGCTATATCTATACCAAGGATTAACACCTACATAAAAATTGCGGAGAAGAACTAAGGTAGATTGCTTCCTGGTAGATCTATTTTGAGCATTGCAAATTCTATACCAAGCATCTTTTAGATTTTCTCCCTCCCTTTGTTTAAAATTTAGAACTTCACTCTCGGGAGACAACGGAGAAGATATGAGACTAGCCATGGCGACAAGCAAACAAACTAGCACACAAGCAAACAAGAGCAAACGGGAAAAAAGAGGCAAATAGAGAGGGAGGATAGAGAGAGAGAGAGAGAGGGCGAATAAAACAGCAAGGGTGAAGTGGGGGAGAGGAAAATGAGAGGAAAATGGCAAATAATGTAATGCGAGAGATAGGGATTGTGATGGGTACTTGGTATGTTGACTTTTTGCGTAGACTCCCCGGCAACGGCGCCAGAAATCCTTCTTGCTACGTCTTGAGCTTGCGTTGGTTTTCCCCGAAGAGGAAGGGATGATGCAGCAGAGTAGCGTAAGTATTTCCCTCAGTTTTTGAGAACCAAGGTATCAATCCAGTAGGAGGCCACGCTCAAGTCCCTCGTACCTGCACAAAACGATAGCTACTCGCAACCAACACGATTAGGGGTTGTCAATCCCTTCACAGTCACTTACGAGAGTGAGATCTGATAATATAATATTTTTGGTATTTTTGGTATAAAGATGCAAAGTGAAAAGTAAAGGCAAAGTAAAAAGCAAAACAAGATTAAAGTGATGGAGATTAATATGATGAGAATAGACCCGAGGGCCATAGGTTTCACTAGTGGCTTCTCTCAAGAGCATAAGTATTCTATGGTGGGTGAACAAATTACTGTTGAGCAATTGACAGAATTGAGCATAGTTATGAGAATATCTAGGCATGATCATGTATATAGGCATCACGTCCGTGACAAGTAGACCGAAACGATTCTACATCTACTACTATTACTCCACTCATCGACCGCTATCCAGCATGCATCTAGAGTATTAAGTTAAAAACAGAGTAATGCCTTAAGCAAGATGACATGATGTAGAGAGATAAATTCATGCAATATGAAATAAACCCCATCTTGTTATCCTCGATGGCAACGATACAATACGTGCCTTGCTGCCCCTTCCGTCACTGGGAAAGGACACCGCAAGATCGAACCCAAAGCTAAGCACTTCTCCCATGGCAAGAACTACCAATCTAGTTGGCCAAACCAAACAGATAATTCGAAGAGACTTGCAAAGATAACCAATCATACATAAAAGAATTCAGAGAAGATTCAAATATTATTCATAGATAGACTTGATCATAAACCCACAATTCATCGGTCTCAACAAACACACCACAAAAATATGATTACATCGAATAGATCTCCACAAGAGAGGGGGATAACTTTGTATTGAGATCCAAAAAGAGAGAAGAAGCCATCTAGCTACTAACTATGGACCCGAAGGTCTGAGGTAAACTACTCACACTTCATCGGAGAGGCTATGATGATGTAGAAGCCCTCCGTGATGACGGCCCTCTCCGGTGGAGCTCCGGAACAGGCCCCAAGATGGGATCTTGTGGATACAGAAAGTTGCGGCGGTGGAATTAGGTTTTTGGCTCCATCTCTGTTTGTTTGGGGGTACGTAGGTATATATAGAAGGAAGGAGTAGGTCGGTGGAGCATCGAGGGGCCCACGAGGCAGGGGGCACGCCCTTGGGGGGGGGGCTCCCCCACCCTCGTGACCGCCTCTCTGATGCCTTGGCGTAGGGTCCAAGTCTCCTGGATCACGATCGGTGAGAAAATCACGTTCCCGAAGGTTTTATTCCATTTGGACTCCATTTGATATTCCGTTTCTTCGAAATACTAAAATAGGCAAAAAACAACAATTCTGGGCTGGGCCTCCGGTTAATAGGTTAGTCCCAAAAATAATATAAAAGTGGAAAATAAAGCCCAATATAGTCCAAAACAGTAGATAATATAGCATGGAGCAATCAAAAATTATAGATACGTTGGAGACGTATCAACCTACGAGGTTCATTAGCAACTTGATCTAAAGTTTCATGATCATCATCATTAGCTTCCTCACTAATTGGTGTAGATGTCGCAGGAACCGGTTTCTGTGATGAACTACTTTCCAATAAGGGAGCAGGTACAGTTACCTCATCAAGTTCTACTTTCCTCCCACTCACTTCTTTCAAGAGAAACTCCTTCTCTAGAAAGGATCCATTCTTAGCAACGGATATCTTGCCTTCGGATCTATGATAGAAGGTGTACCCAATAGTTTCCTTTGGGTATCCTATGAAGACACATTTCTCTGATTTGGGTTCGAGTTTACCAGGTTGAAGCTTTTTCACATAAGCATCGTTGCCCCAAACTTTAAGAAACGACAACTTTGGTTTCTTGCCAAACCATAGTGTGATGGCCTGGCTTATTAGGGATGATAGACTACTCATATTAATAAGGAATTCCTTATTTTCTGGGAGCCCATTCGGACAGAACTCCAAAGTTAAGCGTGCTCAGCTTGGAGTAGTGTCAGGATGGGTGACCGATTGGGAAGTTGCTCCCGGGTGCGCACGAGTGAGGACAAAGTGCGCAGAAAAGACTAGTATTGATCTGTGGGGCCAGTCTAGATCCCGCCAGGAGTAACGACCACTGGCGGGTGTGTCCAGGGTGTTACAAGTTGGTATCAGAGCCGACCCTCGCGGTTACACAGATGTTTGCTGATAGGTGCGCGGTCATGTTGTTCATGACGTTTGTGACCCGTCATGGCACACGGCATGGTACATGTACCGGACTGGATGCATAGACGTATGTGCCAAGAGGGAACGTTCCTGTGGCCCGACAAGGACGTCGGTTCCTCTGAGTGGGGGTTTATGTGATGGTCTGGCTTATTAGGGATGATAGACTACTCATATCAATAAGGAATTCCTTCTTTTTCGGGAGCCCATTCGGACAGAACTCCAAAGTTAAGCATGCTCAGCTTGGAGTAGTGTCAGGATGGGTGACCGACTGAGAAGTTGCTCCCGGGTGCGCACGAGTGAGGACAAAGTGCGCAGAAAAGACTAGTATTGATTTGTGGGGCCAGTCTAGATCCCTCCAGGAGTAACGACCACCGGCGGGTGTGTCCGAGGTGTTACACATAGTTCATAAGGCATCGTCCCAACGGATTTTGATGGTGCCCTATTTAACGTGAATGCAGCCGTCTCTAAAGCATTACCCCAAAACGATAGCGGTAAATGAGTAAGAGACATCATAGATCGCACCATATCTAGTAAAGTACGATTACGACGTTCGGACACACCATTACACTGTGGTGTTCCGGGTGGCGTGAGTTGCGAAACTATTCCGCATTGTTTCAAATGTAGGCCAAACTCGTAACTCAAATATTCTCCTCCACGACCAGATCGTCGAAACTTTATTTTCTTGTTACGATGATTTTCCACTTCACTCTGAAATTCTTTGAACTTTTCAAATGTTTTAGACTTATGTTTCATTAAGTAGATATACCCAGGTGCTACTGCGAGCTCTGGTAAGGTACACATCAATAACATGTATATCACATATACCTTTGTTCACCTTGCCATCCTTCTTATCCGCCAAATACTTGGGGGCAATTCCGCTTCCAGTGACCAGTCTGTTTGTAGTAGAAGCACTCAGTCTCAGGCTTAGGTCAGACTTGGGTTTCTTCTCCTGAGCAGCACCTTTTTTGCCGTTCTTCTTGAAGTTCCCCTTTTTCTTCCCTTTGCCCTTTTTCTTGAAACTGGTGGTTTTATTCACCATCAACACTTGATGCTCCTTCTTGATTTCTACATCCGTATCCTTTAGCATCGCGAAGAGCTCGGGAATAGTCTTATTCATCCCTTGCATATTATAGTTCATCACGAAGCTTCTGTAGCTTGGTGGCAGTGATTGAAGAACTCTGTCAATGACACTATCAACGGGAAGATTAACTTCCAGTCGAGTCAAGTGATTATGATACCCAGACATTTTGAGTATATGCTCACTGACATAACTATTCTCCTCCATCTTGCAGCTATAGAACTTATTGGAGACTTCATATGTCTCAATCCAGGCATTTGCTTGAAATATTAACTTTAACCCCTGGAACATCTCATATGCTCCATGACGTTCAAAACGTCGTTGAAGTCCCGGTTCTAACCCGTAAAGCATGGCACACTGAACTATCGAGTAGTCATTAGCTTTACTCTGCCAAACTTTCTTAACATTGTCAGCAGCATCTGCAGCAGGCCTGCCACCCAGTGGTGCTTCTAGGACATAATTCTTCTGTGCAGCAATGAGGATAATCCTCAAGTTATGGACCCAGTCCGTGTAATTGCTACCATCATCTTCCAACTTTGCTTTCTCAAGGAACGCATTAAAATTCAACTGAACAACAGCACGGGCCATCTATCTACAACAACACAGATAAGCAAAATACTATCAGGTACTAAGTTCATGATAAATTTAAGTTCAATTAATCATATTACTTAAGAACTCCCACTTAGATAGACATCCATCTAATCATCTAATGATCACGTGATCCATATCAACTAAACCATAACCGATCATCACGTGAAATGGAGTAGTTTTCAATCATGAACATCACCATGTTGATCATATCTACTATATGATTCACGCTCGACCTTTCGGTCTCAGTGTTCTGAGGCCATATCTGCATATGCTAGGCTCGTCAAGTTTAACCAGAGTATTCTGCGTGTGCAAAACTGGCTTGCACCCGTTGTAGATGGACGTAGAGCTTATCACACCCGATCATCACGGGTGTCTCGGCACGACGAACTTTGGCAACGGTGCATACTCAGGGAGAACACTTTTATCTTGAAATTTAGTGAGAGATCATCTTATAATGCTACTGTCAAACAAAGCAGAATAAGATGCATAAATGATAAACATCACATGCATTCAATATAAGTGATATGATATGGCCATCATCATCTTGTGCTTGTGATCTTCATCTCCGAAGTACCATCATGATCACCATCGTCATCGGCGTGACACCTTGATCTCCGTCGTAACATCGTTGTCGTCTCGCCAACTATTGCTTCTATGACTATCGCTATCGCTTAGTGATAAAGTAAAGCAATTACAGGGTGATTGCATTGCATACAATAAAGCGACAACCATATGGCTCCTGCCAGTTGCTGATAACTCCGTTACAAAACATGATCATCTCATACAATAAATATAGCATCATGTCTTGACCATATCACATCACAACATGCCCTGCAAAAACAAGTTAGACGTCCTCTACTTTGTTGTTGCAAGTTTTACGTGGCTGCTACGGGCTGAGCAAGAACCGTTCTTACCTACGCATCAAAACCACAATGATAGTTCGTCAAGTTGGTGCTGTTTTAACCTTCTCAAGGACCGGGCGTAGCCACACTCGGTTCAACTAAAATTGGAGAAACTGACACCCACCAGCCACCTGTGTGCAAAGCACGTCAGTAGAACTAGTCTCGCGTAAGCGTACGCGTAGTGTCGGTCCGGGCCGCTTCATCCAACAATACCGCCGAACCAAAGTATGACATGCTGGTAAGTAGTATGACTTGTATCGCCCACAACTCACTTGTGTTCTACTCGTGCATATAACATCTACGCATAAAACCAGGCTCAGATGCCACCGTTGGGGAACATAGCAATTTCAAAAAAATTCCTACGCACACGCAGGATCATGGTGATGCATAGCAACGAGAGGGGAGAGTGTCGTTCACGTACCCTCGTAGACCGTTAAGCGGAAGCGTTATGACAACACGGTTGATGTAGTCGTACGTCTTCACGATCGACCGATCCTCACTACCGAACGTACGGCACCTCCGCGTTCAGCACACGTTCAGCTCGGTGACGTCCCATGAACTCACGATCGAGTAGAGCTCGGGGAAGAGTTTCGTCAGCACGACGGCATGGTGACGATGTTGATGAAGCTACCGCACCAGGGCTTTGCCTAAACACCGCTATAGTATGACCGAGGTGGATTATGGTGGAGGGGGGCACCGTACACGACTGGGAGAGATCTTTGTGATCAACTTGTGTGTCTAGAGGTGCCCCCTGCCCCTGTATATAAAGGAGCAAGGGGGAGGCCGGCCGGCCCTTGTTGGCGCGCCTTGGAGGAGGAATCCTCCTCCTAGTAGGAGTAGGATTCCTCCCTTTCCTACTCCTACTAGGAGGGGGAAAGGCAGGGAGAGAAAGAGAAGGAAAGGGGGGGCGCCGCCCCCTTCTCCTAGCCCAATTCGGACAGGGGGAAGGGGCGCGCTGCCTGCCCTAGGCCGGACCCTCTCTCTTTCCCTTATGGCCCAACAAGGCCCATTAGCCCCTGGGAGGTTCCGGTAACCCCTCCGGTACTCCGGTAAAATCCTGATTTCACCCGGAACTATTCTGATGTCCAAATATAGGCTTCCAATATATCAATATTTATGTCTCGACCATTTAGAGACTCCTCGTCATGTCCGTGATCACATCTGGGACTCCGAACTACCTTCAGTACATCAAAACATATAAACTCATAAAACCGATCGTCACAGAACTTTAAGCGTGCGGACCCTACGGGTTTGAGAACTACGTAGACATGACCGAGGCACGTCTCCGGTCAATAACCAACAGCGGAACCTGGATGCTCATGTTGGTTCCTACATATTCTATGAAGATCTTTATCGGTCAAACCGCACAACACTATACGTTGTTCTCTTTGTCATCGGTATGTTACTTGCCCGAGATTCGATCATCGGTATTCAATACCTAATTCAATCTCGTTACCGGCAAGTCTCTTTACTCGTTCCGTAATACATCATCCCGTAACTAACTCATTAGTTATCATGCTTGCAAGGCTTATAGTGATGTGTATTACCGAGAGGGCCTAGAGATACCTCTCCGACAATCGGAGTGACAAATCCTAATCTTGATCTATGCCAACTCAACAAGTACCATCGGAGACACCTGTAGAGCACCTTTATAATCACCCAGTTACGTTGTGACGTTTGTAGCACACAAAGTGTTCCTTCGGTATTCGGGAGTTGCATGATCTCATAGTCATAAGAACATGTATAAGTCATGAAGAAAGCAATAGCAGTAAACAAACGATCAAGTGCTAAGCTAACAGAATGGGTCAAGTCAATCACATCATTCTCCTAATGATGTGATCCCATTGGTCAAATAACATCTCATGTCTATGGTTAGGAAACTTAACCATCTTTGATCAATGAGCTAGTCAAGTAGAGGCATACTAGTGACACTATGTTTGTCTATGTATTCACACATGTATTATGTTTCGGGTTAATACAATTCTAGCATGAATAATAAACATTTATCATGAAATAAGGAAATAAATAATAACTTTATTATTGCCTGTAGGCCATATTTCCTTCAAACCCCACCTCATAGAGCTGCCACTCAGATTGTTCTCGAGATCGCCATCTCGACGCACAATCAAAAACCATCCGGAGCCGCCGCCCCAACGTCCACTGTCCCTGTCGACGAGGAGATCCACGCAAACTGCAACATGCAGACTCTCCAAGATGATGCCTCAAAGAAGGAAATGACGTAGCCGCCGTCATCATCCGCTTCGACCAACCGAAGCTAGGGATTTCTCCCGGAGAGTTGTGTAATGGAGCTCCATGGCAACACCTTCAAGAAGGGGAACGATACCATGGCCATGGCGCCGCTATTGCTGGCACTGACCCAAGGTCAGTGCAAGACTTTTGCCCAGAGCTCCTTCACACCTCCGAATCCGAGCAGATACGAAGCACTGCACAGTGCACAATCCCCATGGTCGACTTCCACCGGCTCCACCTCATCTAGCAGCTGCTGCCGCACCTCGCAACCGTGCCGGCAACCACAACATCACCTCCCAGACCCCGCTCGACGCCACAACCACGGCGCCCGAGCCCCTTGTGCAGCTGCTGCCCGGGCCCCCTGCTACCACCGGCTCCGCCGCGTGCTGCAGACGCCCCGAGACGACGCCACCGCTCGCGCGCCAATGTAGCCGGCCACCATGACCACCGCAGACCTCCCGGCGCCCCGCCAATCACCTCTAACGATGCGCCCAACCGCTACCACTCCGAATCCGACCTAGGTCGGCCAGATCCGGCCGCCACATGCCTTCCGCCGCCCCTCTGCCGCGTCCCACCGGCCGCGCCGGAGCAAGGGAGCAACACCAAAGGCCGACGCCGCCGGACACCCGAAACAGCCCCCGCGACGCCAGTCGCCGCCGAATCACGCCCGAGCGGCCGGGATCCGCGCGCCGCGCCACCCAGCGAGGTGCCCCGCCGCCACCCTTACGACAACTATGTATTTGCGCATAGCCTGCACAGTCTCCTTTTTGTTAGAGCTCTTCAAAATGGTTTTGGAGACTGTGAATATGGTGCATTTGCTATAGTAGTTGCTCTAAGGTTGAAAACCCCAAACGTCTCATTCACTAAGTTGGATTAGGCAATGGCCATGCACATTAATTAGAGAAGGTATATACATCTAAAAAAGAAGCCAATCCGTATAAGTTTAATATACTTCCTTCATCTCATACTATAAAAGAGATTTTAAGCTACCATAGCTTGAAAAATAATTTCTTTTAAGAAAACTTTTAATCTATTCATCTTCAATCATGACAATACAACGAACACCAGAAATAATAAAAATTACATCCATGTCCATATACCACCTAGCAACGACTACAAGTACTGAAGCGAGCCGAAGGCACGCCGCCGTCATCGCCCCTTCCTCGTTGGAGCCGAGCAAAACTTGTTCTAGTAGACAGTTGAAAAGTCGTCGTGTTAAGATCCCATAGGACCAGCGCAGCAAAACAGCAACCGCCGCCGATGAAGAGTAACATAGATCGAAAGGATTTAACCTGAAGACGAATTACGATGAAAAGAAAGGAGCAACTAATTAAGACGACTTATCCGCAAAAATAAATAAATAATTAAGACGACTATGCATGGTGTGCATGATTGTCTTGCCCCAGTCTGCACTGGATTACGGATAGAAGAAAAAAAACCAGATGGAGCCACCTATGCCAACGCGCAGCAGCCGCGGCCGTGTCCTCCGCGCGTCGGGGTACAGACCAAATTCTGTACATGGGCTTCACTTGTTCCTCCACCATATTCTTCGATTCTTTGCAGCACACACCACCTCTCCTTCCCATGCGCGCCCGTCCATCACACCACACATACGTGTGACAATGGGACAGGATCCCATTCCAAGCTAGGCAAGACACACGACGCAGTCAACCGGGAGATGCTCGATTTTGACAATAATCGCCGCTGCTGTTGGTAAATATAAACGATGGATACGTATATGTTTGCACCCCCACCAAGGCACGCGTAACGCAGTGCAACTACGCACAAGGCAACTACATACCTAACCTACCTCAACTCTCTCGAGAGTATAGAAAGAGGCTTGCTTCGGTAGAC
>NC_041388.1:663573955-663582247 GCF_002162155.2 Triticum dicoccoides | reverse complement strand
GGATCGCCGCCGTCCGAACCCCGTCCGAGGCCACCCTCGCCATCCCAACGTCGCCCGTCGCCGCCCTCGCCGTCCCAACGTCGCCCGTCGCCGCATCTCACCGTCGTCCGACGACGGGGACGTGAAGGGCCCGACGTCTGATACCACCCTCGCCGCCCGAACCCCGTCCGACACAGCCCTCGCCGTCGCAACATCGTCCGTCGCTGCATCTCACCGTCGTCGTCCTACGCCGGGGACGTGAAGGGCCCGACGTCTGACGCCGCCTCCGCAGCACTGTCGTCGAACGCCGGCGACGTCTACACCGCGGGCCAAGGTTTGTCATCTAAACCTAGCGGGCATGGGGCGGGCATGATGGATAGAAGTGAGGGCTAGTTCATGCATGTACTGATTTAGGGTTTAGGGTTCATCAAAACCTCCCGCCGCAGCGCCTCCTCTATGGACTAGGGCATGATTTACAGAACTAGCGTTGCTTTGGGCATGATGCATTGTACTAAATCTAACACACGATGTTTTGCAGTTCTATGAGTTTGGCGTGTTGACATGGACGAAGAATCAGCATTCGAGAGGGACGAGAATGGTACTGATAAGGTGACTAAGACCGATAACGATAATTTGAACGAAGATGATGACATTAGCGACAACGATTCTGTCTCGTCATATGATATCTTACCTCCGGAGGATTTTGATAATAATGAACATGGCGCAAATAGCGACAACGTAAGTGGCGTATATTTTGTTTTTATTTTTGAATTTGCAAAGTATGGCATGGCTAATTATATATTTTGTGTACAAATTTACAGGAAGATGTGGATGTTGACAATGTGCAACATAGTTGGCAGGAATCATTTGCAGATAACTTGAGCCAGGTTAGTTGTTAGATGTTGTACATCGATCAATAGTATGATTTAAATGATAGTAATTGACATATATATTTTCAAATGAATGTTGTAGGAGGAGTCAGATGGTCCTGTACTTGATGACGATGAGGGAGAGATTGATATTGAGGAGGCTCAAAGGGAGCAGAAGATGCTTGAGACACATTGGAAGGTCATGGCTATGACCTTTCGGTCGCAAGGGGATGCATACATATTCTACAACAATCACGCCAGAGAGCACGGGTTTAGTATCAGGAAACAGAAGGTGAAACGAGGTGCTTCGGGAATGATACGGTACCGGCGGTTTCTTTGCTCCAGGGCAGGGAGAAGGCAGAGCAAGTTCATAACCATGGAGGGCCGCAAGCGCAGGCTTAGACCGGAGACTCGTTGCGACTGCGGTGCACATATGGTGGCGAAGCTGGACAGAGAACGTGGCGTTTGGTTCGTCGCATCATTCGTGGATGATCACAACCACGCGATGGCTTGGCCCGACGAGGTTTGTTTTTTGTGGTCACACAGACGGATTGGAGATGGCCAGAGGGCGGAGATATTGGCGATGGAAGCGGCCGGGATAAGAAAGCATATTATAATGGACAACTTCATCAGCAGATACGGTTCGTATGATAAGTGCGGGCTTATCAAGAGGGACATTTACAATCTTTGCTGCAGAGAAAAAACAAAGCTCATTGCAAAGGGAGATGCAGAGACGGCAGTTGGCATTATGAGGAGCAGGAAGGAGAAGGACCCTGAGTTTTTTTTGAGTATGTGCGTGACAAGGAAGGGCGATTGAAGAGTATGTTCTGGTGCGATGCACAGTCGCGGAGGGACTATCAGGACTACGAAGATGTGGTCGTGTTTGATAGCACGTATAAGATGAACAGATACGGTATGCCGTTCGTCCCCTTTGTCGGAGTTAACAACCACCGTTGCACCACAGTGTTTGGTTGTGCCATCATTGCTGACGAGACGGAAGGGACATACGTGTGGCTGCTGCAGACATTTATGAAGGCAAACTGTCAGGTGAAGCCAAAGTCAATAATCACAGACGATGACGCTGCAATGATCCGGGCTATTCGGACTGTCCTTTCAGATGTTTTCCATCGTCTTTGCTCCTTGCATATCGAGAAAAATATGCAAAGGCACCTGCATTACAAGTCACTGGATGAGTTCAGATCGCTCCTGTACTATGCCACCTCTCAAGCGAACTTTGAGCAGAGATGGAAAGCTTTCTATGATAAGTGGAAGACGGATAGAACCGAAGAGTGGCTTGACAGGATGTACAGGAAGAGGAGACTTTGGGCAGCTTCATATCTTTCCGATGGTTTTTTCCTTGGTATGCGAAGTAACCAGAGGAGTGAAAGCCTCAACTCCTGCCTTCACCTTCACCTGGACTATGGTATGACAATTGTTGATTTGGTGGTGCATTATGAGAACTGTATAGTTCGCCTGCGTGAGAACGAGGCGTACGATGATTGCGAGGCATTCCCGAAGGAACCACCATCGGTTACTGAATATAAGGCCCTTGAGGAGCATGTCGCCAAAGTATTCACACCTGCTAATTTCTACATCCTGCAAGATGATTTGCATAAGATGGGTCAGCTGGAGATATTTGAGACGCTTGTGGGAATTGGGCGTCAAACATTCATGGTGACATGGAAGGATAACCACAAGTTCAGGTACAATGTTGTTTACGAACCAGGTAACTCAGAACAAACTATTACATGCAGTTGTCTTAGGATGGTTCGGAAAGGGCTGCCATGCAAACACATTCTGTTTGTTCTCCATCATCTGAACTTAACTGAAATACCAAAGTGTTGTGTCATGCATCGGTTGTCCAAACATGCGAGAGATGGGTTGCCTGTGCAGCGGAAGAGTGATATGTTTGGATGGGGTTGGTCAGGGCCATTGGAGAGAGAACGGTATAGTGCAATAACCATTAAAACCGCAGAAGCTGCTCATGTTGCAGCAAATGATCCCTTCTTGTACGACGAGTTGATGAAGTGTCTGGACAACATAATAGCGCAGAAAAAGATTTCAGAGGAGGAACTCGTAGGAAGTAGAAGGTATGATGCTGAAGAAGGAGGCAAGTCAGGCGCAACAAGTTGAGCCTGGTATTGGTGATCCTCAGAAAGTTTCGACGAAGGGTGCACCTAAGAAGGGGCGATCGAAGGGGGGCCCCGACGTTACAAAGAATGGTAGGCCAAAAGATTTTACAGAGAAGAAAAGTGGTCCTTTGTGCAGTCTGTGTGGTCTCCCAGGTCATAACAAGGCTACATGCAGTAAGAACGAGAAGTGAGTTGCAACCTTTTTATTTTTGTTATGTTGCTACTTTGATTTTACCAACTATATTTGCTCACCCATTTCTTTATGTTTTGTTCAGGAACTGGGCGTAGAGACGCAGCTTGGTTTGTAGGAAGAATAAAAGTGATCGCACGAGTCATGTCTGAATAACCTATGCTATTTTTATTCGTACATGTGTGCCAGAAAACTTGATTTGTACTATTACGTGATGATTTGTACTGTTATGTCTGAATAACCTATGCTATTTTTATTCGCACATGTGTGCCAGAAAACTTGATTTGTACTGT
This sequence comes from Triticum dicoccoides, assembly GCF_002162155.2. Lineage (NCBI taxonomy): Eukaryota > Viridiplantae > Streptophyta > Magnoliopsida > Poales > Poaceae > Triticum > Triticum dicoccoides. The sequence continues at coordinate 663,578,784 of NC_041388.1, read as the reverse complement.
TACATGATGATTTGTACTGTTTCTATATGAAGTTTCGAAATTCTGTTTATTTGTACTGTTTGGAAATTATGTTTATTTGTACCGTTTGGAAATTATGTTTATTTGTACTGTTTCTATATGATTCCTAGGTGCATGCATGCAAAGATTGCGTACATTTTTTTAAATGAGTATATTTGTTCTGCACTTTCGTAAAAGTAAAATAATATTTTTTAAAAATATTCAGAAAAAATATGCCCAACCACCGCAGCCGGACCCATAGTGGGGAACAAATCATACACCCAAATCAAGCCCGAAAGGGGCGACTCGGGCGGCTGATAGAGCCCACTAATGGGCCCGGCAACGGGGTCCAACGGGGCTGCGGGCAGTGTGATAAGAGAGGAGTTTGAAAGAGGGAGCGGAGGCAGCTATTTAAGTCGCTCCTCGCGCCCCTCCGCTTCCGAGGTGGGACTAAACTGGCGTGAGTTCGGCAGCGCGCGGGGGAGGGGAGTGGGCGTGGGCCGTGGGAGGGGGCGAGTGGCGCCCTGCCTCTATGGGCCGAACTGGGCCGGCCGGTGACAGCGCCGAAAACGGCCTCATGAGCCCTGCGGCGGCCGCGTGCACTGAGGGAGGGGAGTGGGCGTGGGCCGGGGGAGGGGCCGAGTGGCGGCGTGCCTTCATTGGGCTGAACTGGGCCGGCCCGAGACAGTGCAAAATAGGCCTCCTGAGCCTTGCGGCGACCACGTGCAGTGTGGGGCGCGATGGGGACGCCATTTTTAGTCCCACCTCGGAAGCCGGGGGGCGCGAGGAGCGGCTTAAATAGCTGCCTCCGCCCCTCCACTGAGCTCCTCTCTTATACATGCCCGCAGCCCTGTTGGACCCCGTTGCCGGGCCCATTAGTGGGCTCTATCAGCCGCCCGAGTCGCCCCCTTCGGGCTTGATTTGGGTGTATGATTTGTTCCCCATTATGGGCCCAGCTGCGGTGGTTGGGCATTTTTTTCTGAATATTTTAAAAAAATTATTATTTTACTTTTACGAAAGTGCAGAACAAATATACTCATTTAAAAAAATATCATCACCCACAATGATGCAAATAAGAGTGTCACCGACAATGATGCAAATAAAAGTGACATTGAAAAATAGATATTGTAGTAAATACCGACCACGGCAAATTTATTTAGTTGCGGAACATGCTAAACCATGCCACATTACAATATAGAGATGATGTCTTAATATGAAAATTGTATCAAGTACCGACAACGGCACGTTTATTTAGTAAGAAACAATGAGTTAATAAAGTGTGATCCTCATTAATGTAATCAGTACTAATCACAGCAGCTCTTATACCAAATAGACCTAAAATAGTAAGAAACAATGAGTTAATAAAGTGTGCATGCAAGGACAGAAGTATGTTGCAAGAATAAATTACCTAGCACTTACTTTTCTTTGCACGTTTACGTCCACCGTTCTGAAGAAAAGGTGAAAGACAATATTTTGACCGTTTCCTCTTGCGTTTCCCATCATTCTCCTTCCCATCATTCTCCTTTTCATCATTCTCCTTTTCATCATTCTCCTTCCCATCATTCTCCTCAGTGCCATTTTCTTTCGCATTTTTAATACGGGTGTTCAGACTATCCATACTAAATTCCTCAGATTTATCGACGCTAGACCCGTCTGACACTTCATTCATATTCTTGGGGGTTGAAGTAATAGCTGGAAAGTCATTCGTGTCTACCGTCGCAAGAGATGGGTTGGGAGAATTACCATTATCCTCAATAACGAAGGGGTCGCCTTCATCTCCTGTACCAGGTGTGTTGTGATGCACACCTTTCTCACGCGCCAATTTATTCCCGTTCCCAGTGGTGAAGGATGCGTCCACCCTGTTGTCCATATCTTCTTTTGCAGGAGTTGATTGTACATCTGGCCAATATTTTGATGGACCATACTTCCCCACCCAGTCTTCACTATGCTCCACATACTCAATGTCATCATCAGACCCCTTGTTTGGCTTGAAGACAAGACCTTTCTTCTCCAGCTTCTCCACTACTATCTGCAATGACACATTAATTGCATTAACTACATGCATAAATTATGAATAATCCAATGTAAACTGAAGTACACATCACTCATATTACCTCAACACATTTTTGAGGGAGAAGTCTAATTTATTTTTGCATATCTTTGATGCATTTCATCACCTGATCTAATATACTATCTCTGCTCGATGAAGCCTCATCTCTATTATCTTTCTTTTTGTGGGCACGATCTTCCTGCTCTAATTCTTGCTGTAATTCTTCCTCCGCCTTTCTTCCTTGTTGAGCAATTAATGTCTGCCTGTACTTCTCACTTATCACGTCATCAATCTGTAACAGGTAAAATCAATTAAAATTTCTCAACATATAAATAGTAACTTAAGTGCATGTAGTACGAAATAGTAACACATAAATAGTAACTTACCGTCCCATTACCACGGCCGTATGCCGTGTGGTATGCATCACGCTTCTTAGCCTCATCTTCTGACCAATTAAGCATCAATGGATACTCATTAGCTAATGGATCAAATGCCTCATCATCCAGTGGCTGCACTTTCTCCCAAAACATGTACTGCATGAACATGAAGTATATTAGCAAAAAAAATTCACAAACTATAGTTCGAAAGAAACAAATATAACATAAGATTTACCTGTAGGAGCGCAAGGTTTCCGATCGGCCAAGTAAATTTTGTAAGATCTGATAAGGTCTTTGTGATGCCTTCCAGGCAAACGCGTAACGTAAACACATTCCAATTATATGCTTTGATGGCCTCCGCATCGTGCACTAACTTGTAATAAGCATTAGGAACTTCTATCGTGGACTGCGGTGCAAGAACCGTGCCTAGAAGAACCAGAACAATTCTACGGAGGAAATCATCATCGTATGTGCCACTGGCAACGATGTTCTCAATCAGGTCGTCTATCATCATTTCCTCCGTATTGGAATCTAAAAAGCGACTAGGCACCTTCACCTTCGCCTTTAACCCCCCTTTTCCTAGCGCTTTCATGGCATCTTTGCCCTTGTTCTGTAGCCCGAAAATGTCAAACACATCTTCGGTGCGCAATGATATCGCACCATTTTTTGATGGCATGATGAACCTTTTTCTGTCCAACGAATACGATTTAATAATGAACTTGAGCAAACATTTGCGCATGAGCACACTAGGTATCATCAGCATTTTTCCAAGACTAGTGCTTGCAAAACGCTTTTTCTGCCTAGAGTTTAGTTTGTTGACCAACAGACACCACTTCTCAACCGAACAAAAAATCTCTCCGTACTCCACCGTCGCTACGAATAGGAGCAAAACAAATGTTAGCTACTTTATATGGGCACATGATAAACATGATGAATGCATAGTACCTCGTGCCATGGGATCAGGGCCGGCCCTGGGGGACGACGGCGCGGTGGCGTTGGTGGCAGATGGCGTCGGTCGCAACCTGTAAATAATTTTAAAGTTTTTTTAGAAACACTATGATTTCTGAAAAAAATCTTTGGTATGTAATACTTTGAGGTGTTTGGACTAGAACAGGTACGTGTGGTTTAAGATGCCATACTATTTTTTATACCATGGTTTTTCTGCTGTATATACCTAGAAAAACTGAATTAGAATCAGCTGTCATGCATGCATAATTATGACCAAAACTATAGCAAAACTACACTATAGCCAAACATTTAGGTGGTTTTCACAGAACTAAGAAACACTATGGTATATACAGTGCATGTATCAGTCACTCATGCATGCATGTATTTACGCAGTACTTAGTGCACTAACTTAATGAGTGGCACATGCAGCACGCTCTCAATCAACTAACAAACTCTAACTACACACTCTACTGATCTAGGACAAAAAATTCTACAATCAAGGTTATACATGATAAAGCACATGAAACATAAAAGTAAGTCGGAATCTGTGTTCACCAACTTGGGGCGTCGGCGTTACGTGGCAACGGGGGCGACAGCGTCGGCCACAGATGGCGTCGGGGCAGATCGTGTTGGGGCAGTCGCTCTGTGGTGCGTTGGCGTGAGCTGGCGTCGGTGGCAGATGGCCTCAGGGCCGTCGCGGGCGTTGGGGCGGCGTCGGCGTGACTTGGCGTCGGGGGCGGCGGCGGCCGCAGATGGCATCGGGGGAGGCGATCGTGGAGGCGGCGTGAGGCGGCGTCGGGGGCGGCGTCGGCCGCAGATGACGTCGGGGGAGGCGATCGTGGAGGCGGTGTGAGGTGGCGTCGGGGGCGGCGTTTGCCCTAGAGGTGTCGGGAGAGGCGCTCGTGGAGGCGGCGTGGAGGCGTGGAGGCGGCGTGGACTGGAGATCGTGGAGGCGTGGAGGGGCTTTGACCCCCGATAGATATGCATGTACGCGGGCCTATCCATTTTTTTTCTAAGAACCCATTCATTAGTTTTTCTCCCAATCATTAGTTGCGTCTGTTTTTTAAAACAACCATTATCGAAAATACATTGATTGATAGATAAATTTTTTTTGACTCCGCCAAATGGCACGAACTTTTTCCGCACGTTGGCATCACCCTCGACAGCACCCACGCCAGTTTGCATATTTTTCCGACGCTCGATGCATTTCCTAGGATTTTCCCTGTGTTAATGCCGTAAAACACTGACCGGACGTGACGCAACATTCGTTTTGTGTCCGTTTGCATTCCAACCTTGCGTGGGGCCCTATGTAGGCCGTGCCCGCATATCCGCCAACTTTGGTGCAATTGCATGCATGCGATCACGTACCCCCAGTGTAACGAGCTTCTTTTCTGTCTACCGGAGGGGGGTTCCCGACTACTTTTTTTTTTGACTCCGCCAAATGGCACGAAACTTTT
>NC_041388.1:663571212-663572903 GCF_002162155.2 Triticum dicoccoides | reverse complement strand
TTCGTTTGGTGTCCGTTTTCGTTCGACCTTGCGTGGGCACCTACGTAGGCGTGCCCACATGTACGCACACTTTGATGCAATTGCATGCATGCGATCACGTGGACCTTGTGCAACGAGCCCGGTTTCGGTCTACCAGAGGGGCGGTTCCCAACTACGATTTTTATTTTACTCCGCCGAATGGCACGAGACTTTTTCCACACGTTGGCATCATCGTCGACAGCACCCACGCTGATTTGCATGTTTTTTCGATGCTCGATGCATTTCTAGGATTTTCCCGGTGAAAATGCCCTAAAACACTGCTCGGACGTGACGCGACGTTCGTTTTGTGTCCGTTTTTGTTACATCGGGAGCACGCACGACAATTTTCGCTACTTTTTGGCAGCCAATGCTTTTTTATGGTTTTCCCGGCGAAATAACCCTAAAACACTGCGCGTTACTCCGTATTTTCTCAAACAAGCGCCTGGTGCCCTCCATTCTGGGTTCACCGATTTCTTTTATATTGCTATTTCATTTTTTCCTCTTTTGTAATTTTTGATGCACCATTTTAAAAAAAAAATCAACTTGTTTCTACTGTTGTTTTTTAAGATTACGTCAACTTTTGTAAAATTCAAAAAATGTTTCAAAAATTCAGTTAACTTTCATAATATTCTATGATTTAATTTACAGCGAAACACCTTTTGAATGTTTTATGAAAAACTTCTTAGCTTTTTTTCTAACTTTTTTTACAAAACTGTTTACGTTATCAACTTTTTCCAGATTATTGCTTGTGTATTCTTTTGCAAATTTGATTATTACTTTTTTCATTAAAATTTTATGATTTTTTTACCGGGCGAAAGCGTTCTTAAACCTAGAATTTCTTTATTTTTTCACCCAAATATTTCAACAACTCATAATAGTCAAACAAACAAACTTCATTCAAACTTAATTATATCATACATAGTTTCTTAACATAATAAAAAAAACACAAAATAAACCCTAAACTACGTCGTCGTCATCCGATACGACATCGATGACCGCGCCCATACCGCCGCCACCTTCGCCGCCACCGTTGCTGCTGTCGCTGCTCATGTCGTCCAGAAACGCGAGGTCCTCGTCCTCCTCCTCAGCCGCCGCAGCAGACTTGCGGAGAGTCTCCATCAAGCCCGGAGTGTCCTCCGGGTCCTCCGGGTCTCTCAGCACCGGCAGCGGCACGAGGCCGGGCTCCGTTAACGTGACGATGGCGAGGAGCAAACCCGGAGAGTCGTCAGGGTCCCCTTCCTGACGTAGCGCCTGCACCTCCGGCGGAATCTCCACGGCCGGAGCAGGCGGGGGAGGGGCCACCGGCGCGGGAGTGGGAGGTGGGGCAGGGGCAGGGGCGCCCGTCGCCGGTGGGGGAGGGAGGACCAGCCGCCCGGCGCGACAGTCGCGGAGGACGTCGTGCCAGTACCGGCCACTCCAGAATCGCCAGCGACCGAGCCGGTTCCACCTCCCACCGGCCTGGTTGACGACATCATCGTGGGGTGCGGCGGGGCCAGGCACGGCGTAGCCGGCGGCGCTGATGTGCCACGAGCCCGGAAGGCGGCTGGACGCGGCACGAGGATGTTGTACCGCACCAACTCCATCGCCTCCGAGATCCCGATGTTCGATGGCCACCATCCGCGAGAGCTGCCGGCGCCGGACATGGCGAGCGCGGTGGGGGCACGGGTTGGGGG
>NC_041388.1:663567604-663570349 GCF_002162155.2 Triticum dicoccoides | reverse complement strand
GGGCGTGGGGTGGGGTGGGTGCGCGCGCGACGGGACGACGGGTGGACTCTGCGTGCGCGCGTGACGACTGGTCGGGGAAAAAATCTGTATTCGTATACGTACACGTTTCGGGCGGGACAGCGGGCGGACGACCTCTTTTCAAATTATGCCCATCATGCCCTTCGTTATGAAGGGGTACGAGACAATCTTGACCGTCCTTGTGTTGGAGGGGGTCTACCGAAGCACCAAAATTTTAGTCCCTCCGTTTTTAAAACCGGATAAATTTAGCACCTCCTACCAGCCATCGTACCGCTGCTCCTTTTGAGCACACCGAGCAGCCACACACACCGCTGGGAGCTGGCCATAGCCATCGTACCTCCGTTACCACCCCCAAGTATACCCTCGTCCCTGCTTGTTGGTCGAGTTGCACTCCGCCGTCCAATGGTTATCGCGTCTACAGAACTACCACTTGCGGCATCCACTGCTCGACGCGTGTGTCGCTAGAAGAAACGCTGCTAGCCCCGTGCCTGCTCACCTTTTGTTAAACGACTAGGATAGCTCTCAATGTGTCTTCACTGACAGTACATTAGAAACCCGTCAGTGATGGACCTCCTCTCTTATCGATTAACACTAGGCAGTCAATGATGAGGGTTTAGTAATATGCCGATCTGTAGTAGTGAATGGAAGACGGCAACTGTGGCTCTTATTCCAGATCCAGAGTCGTGTCGTCGCCCCTGGCTGAACGCACAGCTCCGCCTCAGACCTGTTGGCCTGGGTGCACCTCGGTCTTCGGCCCAGACACCTGCCATCTCCTCCCATCTCTCCATGTTTCCGCAAGCTCCTCCCAGCTCTGTTCGTCCTAGCCCTGCAAGAACAAACGAACCGAGCTGAACCATGGCCTCGTCGACAACGAGCGGGAGCCATAGTAGCTTGTCCTACTTGTTCCACACCTCCACGTCATTGAGCAGGTGCAGGTGCTCTGCTCGATGAAATTCTGCCAAGAATTAGATAAAAAGAAGAAGAAGCAGATGAAGAGGAAGGGGATGAGGAGCCACGTGTGGTGTGCTAGACAAAATTACGCTGAGAATTAGATAAAAATAGGAAGCAGAAGAGGGGGGAACATGACCAGCGACAGCAACCGATTGTAATGGAGACCAAGTTCTGTAGGTTAGCAAGAGGACGAGTGTCGTTGTGCTGGTCGAGCTCACACCCTAGAACGTCACGACGTTGTGCCACCGTGGTGCGTGGTCGACTGGTCGAGTGCTTAGGCACCCTGGCAAGGCCAACAAGGTGCTCAAGTGGTATTGGGTGTCGTCGCCGACTGGCCGAGCCTAGCGGGCGAGCCTCACGTTGGAGGCTTGGGGCTGAAATCATCAGTGAGGAGGATTTTGGAGGGATTGAGGTCGCGGTAGATCACCAGTGATGTCACCGCCTCGTGGAGGTACTTGATGCCCCTGGTGGTGCCTTGTGCAATCGTGACGGGGGCGGTTGAGGAAGCAAAATTATCTAGTTTGAGAAGTTGAGGGATTAAAGTTTGCTAGTTTTGGAGTTGAGGGTTCATCTCTAAACTTTGGAGAGAGTTGAGAGGAAAAATATACTTTTCCCCTTTTTAACAGAGATTTGTTCCCCCTACTCCATTTGACCATGTCATATAAGTAGCAGATAGATCAAAACAAGAGTAGTCGACCAAAAAATGCACATGCTCATTTTTATTACAAACCAAGTGATAATGAGAAAGCAAACGAGTAGCTCCTTGCCAAAACATTGCAGATAATCAATCTTCACGTAGGAACCATTTGATGTTGGCCACAAGCAATTAACATCGTTGCTCATTAGTCACATCCAGTGGAAGGATTGGTGATGCAGGGCAAAGACCATGGTGGCCCAATCTTTAACAATCTTGGAGGGGAACACGAGGAACTGTCAAGAACACAAGGAAGAATAGTCAAGGCAAGATCCAAATCACACATCCACTCTCCAGAAAAATCCACGTGAGATCACAAGGTACACAATCAGCAAAGGGAAACAAGCAACAAGGCAACACTACTGCAGAAACGAACAACATTGACTGGCCAATTTGTATCATCATAGACGCGCTTCTGGCCGGTCAGTAGCTAGGGGTCAGCGATTGATGAGGTTATCTCCCACTAGGCAGGCCCATGGTGACCTAAAACTTAGCAGAAGCCCCATGGAGGCCCAAGTTCATGTTCATCAAGTACCAATATACTATCCTGCATGATGGAGGTCTAGTCACTCGGGGCTTGCTATCCAGGTGGATATTTTTGGGGAACGCAGTATTTCAAAAAAATTCCTACGATCACGTAAGATCTATCTAGGAGATGCATAGAAATGAGGCGGGAGAGTGTGTCCACGTACCGTCATAGACCGAAAGCGGAAGTGTTTAGTAACGCGGTTGATGTAGTCGAACGTCTTCACGATCCAACCGATCCAAGTACCGAGCGTACGGCACCTCCGTGTTCAGCACACGTTCAACACGATGACGTCCCTCGAGCTCTTGATCCAGTTGAGGACGAGGGAGAGTTCCGTCAGCACGACGGCGTGGCGACGGTGATGATGGTGTTACCGGCGTAGGGCTTCGCCTAAGCACTACGATGATATGACCGAGGTGTTAAACTGTGGAGGGGGCACCACACACGGCTAAGAGTTTGTCTGTTGTCCTTTGGGGTGCCTCCTTGCCCACATATATAAAGGAGGGGGGGGAGGAGGAGGCCGGCCAAGTAGGGGCCCCCCTATAGGGGGAGTCCA